>NC_089008.1:915338-988405 GCF_963932015.1 Anas acuta | reverse complement strand
CAAGGAATACTGATTGTGTTTGGATGAGGGAATCCGTACAAAGTCTGAGATGTTACTATTTATCCACTGCCCAACAATTTGAAGCAGTGAATGACTTCTGTATTTTGCTTTGATTGTTCTTGCAGCATAGGTCTTGCTTATTAAATTGTTTTTGTCTCAACTCACGTACTTTCTCACTAGTACCTTTCCACTTTTGTCCCCTCTCCTTTCAGAGGAAGACGAGGGAGCAGATGTGTAGTTTTTAGCTGCCCACCGGGTTTATACCACATTATGAAGGCTAGATTTTATATTTTATACCTCCACATTTCTCCTCAAACATCACACATTCCTCCACAAACCTCACACAAACGTCCACATTCCTCCTCAAACCTCACACATTCCTCCTCTCTGACAATGCCTCCCACCACCTGCTAGGCCAGAAGGAGAATCAAGTTTAGAAACACAGCCGGGAGAGGGCTGAGGATGCCCGAGCCCTCTGTGCCCAAGGAGCTAGAACAGTTTGCATTGGACATGGAAGGCTTCACCAGCCCCAAAGCATGGCGAGAGAGTTTAAAATCTCTGGAGAAGCCCTTATGAGGATGCCACTTCTGAGAGAGCTGCCCTTGTCTGACACCTTCCTAGCTCCGTAGCATAAATTTTGAGAAACACTGGAGGTTCCAGAGTAGGATAGGACCACAGAAAGCAGATAAATAGACCCAGCAGTGTCCTTCTAATTCATCCCAAGACAAGTGCACTGTTCCCAGTCTCTTTGCCTCCAGACAGCATGCATAAAGCCAGGCTCTCACCTGCATGGGGTGTCATCATCTTTCCATCTGGGACTACCAGCCAAGGAGTTGCAGAGATATTAACTGCAAGAGAGTATATGGTTAAGGAGGTTCATTGCTTCACTGAGCAGGGGAAGACCCAGCATTGTCTCATGCCCTACTTATCACAGGGAAGTCTCACAAAGGGGTAAGACACTCTTCTTGAGCATACAGCAATGAGGAAATTCTCAAAATAACGTGTTACCCCTCGCAGTATCTTTTTCTGAGCCCATTCTTTAAGAGATTTCTACTCTCCACCACAGAGGCAAAGGCTCTTCCCAAAGGCTAAGTCTTCAGCTATGGAAAAGAAAAGGGCTTCTGTGCATTACAGCGTTAGAGGAGCAGACCACACAGGGGCTCACATCTCCCGACAGTGAGACATCCCACATGAGATATTCCCAAAGATGACCACAGTCAAGAAGAGCAGAATCCTGCATACTTACTTAAATGCTGATAAAACTCTATTAGCTCTTGGACACTGCGGATCTTGGTCTCAAGTTCTTAGCATAAGGTTCGTATGAAAAAAAAAAAAGAAAAAAAAGAAAAAAAAAAACATAAGAGAGGAAATTTAGAAAATAACTTTCCCAAAGTAAGAACAAGAAATAATTACAGAGCATTTGAGGAAGAATATATGATGTGGGAGGAAACATGGGTGTGATAGCAATGTCTTGGGTTTGGGCCAATGTATCCTACTATGGAGCCGCACTAATGCTCTCAAGGCCATGAGTATCTCTCAGCTGCCCAGAGACAAACTGCAGCATCCTATGATCTTTGCTAGGAAGATTTCATGCTACTCCTTCATTTGAGGACACACTTACAGAAGTTCACAGAAAGGTTTCCCTGTGGACCAGCTCTTGCTTTCGGGTAAAGCTGAAGGCAGAGCGGGGAGTGCTTTGTGCTCGGGACAGGCGATGGAGAAGGCTTACTGTGCTTTTTCCAAGAGCAATGGTTTCACAGTGCTGGGGTGGGCCTTTAGCATGACAGACCTCCACAGGTTCCTCCTCTCTGGCAGTGTGCCACACCAGCTGCCATCCCAGAAGGAGCAGCAAATGCACAAAGAGAGCCGGGCGGAGGCGGAGGATGCCCGAGCCCTCTGTGCCCATGTAGTGGGTTTACGTGGCAAGGTGTTGGTAGCAGGGGGCCATAGGGGTGGTTTCTGTGAGAAAGATCTAGAAGCCGCCCCATGTTTGGGAAGGGCCCCGTTGTTTTCCAGATCTGAGCCAATAAGCGATGTTGTTTTGCGCCTCTGTGAGAGCATATTTAAGACAGGGAAAAAAACGCTGCGCCACACAGCAGCCGGGAGAGTCGAGGGAGTGAGAAACAGCCTTGCAGGTGCCAAGGTCAGTGTAGAAGGAGGGGG
This sequence comes from Anas acuta, assembly GCF_963932015.1. Classification (NCBI taxonomy): domain Eukaryota; kingdom Metazoa; phylum Chordata; class Aves; order Anseriformes; family Anatidae; genus Anas; species Anas acuta. Next base: position 986,242 of record NC_089008.1, on the reverse strand, counting down.
AGAGGTGCTCCAGGCGCCGGAGCAGAAGTCCCCTGCGGCCTGTGGTGAGGACCATGGTGAAGCAGGATGTCCCCCTGCAGCCCATGGAGTACCACGGTGGAGCAGAGTTCCACGCTGCAGCCCGTGGAGGAGACCACGGTGGAGCAGGTGGCCCTGCACCGACGGAGGCTGCCGCCTGTGGAAGACCCCTGCCGGAGCAGATTCCGGGCCGGACCTGTAGCCCGTGGAGAGGAGACCACGCAGGAGCAGGTGATCTGGCAGGAGCTGCTGCCCGTGGGGGAGCCAGGTTGGAGCAGTTTTCTCCTGAGGGATGGACCCCGTGGTACGGACCCATATCTGGAGCAGTTCTGGAAGAGCTGCTGACTGTGGGAAGCCCACTCCGGATCAGTTCGTCAAGGACTGCATCCCGTGGGTGGGACCCCACAGCACAGGGGACGAGAGTGACCGAGAAGGAGCGGCAGAGAAGAAGTGCTGTAGACTGACCATAACCCCCATTCCCCCGTTCCCCTGCGCCGCTCGGGGGGAGGAGGTGGAAGAGGGTGGATGGGGGGGGAGGTGCTTTTGGTTTCTTTCCTTTGTTTCTCACTTCTCTAGCTTGTTAGTAATGAGTAATAAATCTTACTATCTGTCTTCTTACGCTGAGTCTGGTTTGCCCGTTACACTAATTATTGCGTGATTTTCTCGTCCTTATCTCAATCCTTGAGCCCTTTTCACATATTTTCTCCCCAGTCCTCTTTGAGGAGGGGGAGTGAGAGAGCGGCTGTGGTGGAGCTCGGCTGCCCACTCGAGCGGAACCACGACAGCCCACCGAGCTAGAACTGTCTGCATTGCACAGGGGAGACACGACCTCTCCCAAAGTGTGGCCAGAGAGGTGGAAACCTCCGGAGAAGCCCTTACAAAGATTCCAAATCTCTGAAAGCTGGCCTTGCTGGAGACCTTCCCAGCAGTGAAGTAGGATCCGTGAAGCAGCACTGGGGATTTCAAGGTAGGATGGGACCCCGGGAAGCAGAGGAAGGCACCCAGCAGTGCTCTTCTCATTCATCCCAAGACAAGTGCACTGCTCCCAGCCTCTCCGCTTCCCTTTGCCTCCAGACAGCATGCATGAAGCCAGGCCCTCACCTGCATGGGGAGTCTTCATCCTTCTCACCGGGACTGCCTGCTGAGGAGCTGCAGAGCTAGCACCTGCAAGAGAGTTTGGCGTTAAAAATGTCCCTTGTTTCTCTAGTGGCCACTAGGCATTTCTACGACAAATCCAAAGGTAGGGAACACCAGTTGGAACTCTGACCCTGGCACACTGGCTCACTCGATCGTGGTGCAGGTTCAGGGGCAGCTGCCATTGCTGGTGCAGCTGTAGTCACTCGCCTCCTCCAAGGCCTGTATGCCCTCAGGGAATCCTTGTGGGCAATTAGAAAGACTCACCCTCTATTGCTCAGAGGTCCTCTGCACAGTCACCGTGCACACCAGAGAAGAAGAAAACAAGTCACGTCAAGACACATGAGTTAGAAGGCAGTGCCTTCTGGGACTGTCCACCTCAATGTGCACAGCAGATGCCTCTGAGGGAGGTCTTGGGTCACGCCCCTTCCAACTACCCCTAGCATCCCTCTGACTCTGGCAGGGATCATTGCCACCAGCCCAATCCTTGCGCCTCACCAAATCAGGCAGGGCTGCTTGGTGATCCAGCCTCTCCACCTCCAGCCACCACTTTTCAGACTTCCCGCCACATCCCCGTCCCTCACTATCGCTCCTGCTCCAAAGCCTTCCGCCACAAACAAAACCACCAGCAACACTATACCACTGCCCGAAAACCTCTGCAGCATATGGTGTGCTCGTCCTGCAGACAGATGCCCACACTCAGCATTCTCTTTCTTTGGGGACTCTCTAAGTAGACAGTTGGAAGGGAGGACACGTTGCTAAGCACCCCGTCCCACAGAAGATGGATATACTCAGACTTATCAATCCACCCAACCCATCCCAATCCACCCTATTTTCTATCAGAAATAACGTGGCCAACAGGACTAGGGAAGAGACTGTCCCTCTGATGAGGATGCAACTTGAATGCTGTGTTCAGTTTTGGGGCCCTCACCACAAGAAGGGGGGTTTACAGTGTCAGGGGGTTCATGCTGCTTTTTATTTTGAGGACATACTCCAGAGGAGTTCACAGGAAGGTTTCCCTGTGGACCAGCTCTTGCTTTCAGGCAGTTGAAGGCCTGCTTGGGGATGGCTCTGCTCACCCGTCTCATTCTCCATTTCTTCCACTATCCTCACAAAACGGGGAATCTCCATAGCCTTCTGCATCGACTCAGGGGCGCTCCTAGTCTTTGCTGCCCCCTTTTGTTTTTGTGAAGAAACAGCAATTGCTGAGATGCTGGCAGCGCGTCCTGGAGGTTGAGACCACCCCTCTGCAAGGACAATGTCCAAAGGCTCTGAAATCCTATCCTTCCCAGGGGATTCCCACTTAGGTCTCTCTTGTGTGTGTGTGTGTGGTTACCATATGTTTGCTTGTTTCAGCTGGAGCAACAGTATGAGCTACGGGCAGGTAGCGAACGCCCATCCTTTTCCTTAACTCTTGCTCTCCTCTGCGCAACAGGCTTTTCCCCCTAGAAATACTATACTGAGCTGGAGGATGGTCCAAGTGCAATCTGGCTGTTTTTAAGCACGCGCTTCTTTGTGTGCCACCTGAATGCTTCCCCTTCCCAGAACAAGCTCTTTGAGACAGAGGCGTTCTCACGAGTAACCTGTGCTCAAAGGCATGTCCAGTGTCTGTTCTGATGGAAGCTGACCTCTTCTGATTTTATAATCAGCTGAATGTCATGGTGGACATCCCAGCTGAGCTCCACTCTCCCACGTTGCTGCTCCTCAGGAAATCGTTACTTTGGTTAGTTCCTTGCCTTATCCACAAGGACTTGGCTCTCGTCTGCAGCTGACGACCCTCATTATAATTCAGAGGAAACCCATTCCTCACAAACCAAAGCCACGTCCGCAGAGGGGGCCCCAGCTATGCTGATTTCCAAGCCTTTGTCCAGGGAAGGACTTTCTTTGCAAGCATTCCCCCCCCCCGGGAAGAGCAGAGGAAAGAGAAGATCTTGCCTTACAGCACAGGGAAGAGGGCATTCCACACAGTGCAGGCTGTCCTGCTCTGTGCTGGGAAACTGCACTGCGCACTGGCAGCCTGGGGTCCAGCTTATTTGCACGGGGACAGTTGATATGACAAAGCACTTGCTGGAGGTCCTTGGAAGCCAGAATTTCTGGAGCGGTAAGCTTCTGTCATTTCCCTGCTGTGGGCCCTTCAGGCAGCCCTCCACACACTGTTCTTCCAGGACAGATTTTCTTTGTGGGTAGTTCGGGTCAGCCTTGGCCCTCCCCTGCAAGGCTGCCCAGGTTTTCTCTGGGATAGAGTGAATTTTCATTATTGGAGCTAGTATGGTGCTAAGTTTTGGACTGAGGATGAAAAAGGAGTTTGGGCTTTACCTATTCAACCGACGTTATCTCAAACACGTGATTTCCTACACTTCTAGCTTTTGGATTCTCTCCTGCATCCCACTTGGGCAGAGCGAGTGAGGGCCTCTGTGGTGTTCAGCTGCCAGCCAGGGTCAAAACACAACCAAGTTGAGTCTTCCCTTGACTGTGTAGGAGAGCAGAGCATTTGGGCAGCTCCTACCTGCAAGACGGTTTACAATGGAAGAGTCCACTCCCTTGCCGGTGCAGTGATTGAATCTCACACACAGCCTTGACCTGGCTATTTGATAGGACCCTCACGCCAAGGAGAGAGATTCCTCCTTTGCTGTCTGAGTGAAAAGGAACAAGAGAAGTGACATGCCAACTGCCCAGCATCTTCATACGAGCTCATCGTGCACAAGCCTTCCACTACCAATTGCAGCCGTACACTGGGCTAGCATAGGACATGGACGATGTCAAAGATGTGTGCTTGATCCAGGACTTTGGTAGGGACTGTGTGGGGGAAGGCGAAAGTTCCAGACGAGAACACAGCAAAGGTCAGCAGGCATCTCTGCTAAGGCTAGCAACTATTTCGCTCACCGTCTGGCAGCTTCTGCCGATGTGCAGAGACGTCCGACCCTCTTCTCTCAACTCCTATATGCCTTCAAAAGCTAGAGCTCTTCCTTGCCTTTGGTGTTCCTCTTGCATGGTGGTCCACCCCTGAGAGTTAATCAGAACCCCCTCTCCTCCTCCCAGTGGGTTCTCTCCAAGGGCATGACCATTCCTGACACGTGCACAGGTAAAGCAGAAGGCAGAGCGGGGAGTGCTTTGTGCTCGGGACAGGCGATGGAGAAGGCTTACTGTGCTTTTTCCAAGAGCAATGGTTTCACATGGAAGGCTTCACCAGCCCCAAAGCATGGCGAGAGAGTTTAAAATCTCTGGAGAAGCCCTTATGAGGATGCCACTTCTGAGAGAGCTGCCCTTGTCTGACACCTTCCTAGCTCCGTAGCATAAATTTTGAGAAACACTGGAGGTTCCAGAGTAGGATAGGACCACAGAAAGCAGATAAATAGACCCAGCAGTGTCCTTCTAATTCATCCCAAGACAAGTGCACTGTTCCCAGTCTCTTTGCCTCCAGACAGCATGCATAAAGCCAGGCTCTCACCTGCATGGGGTGTCATCATCTTTCCATCTGGGACTACCAGCCAAGGAGTTGCAGAGATATTAACTGCAAGAGAGTATATGGTTAAGGAGGTTCATTGCTTCACTGAGCAGGGGAAGACCCAGCATTGTCTCATGCCCTACTTATCACAGGGAAGTCTCACAAAGGGGTAAGACACTCTTCTTGAGCATACAGCAATGAGGAAATTCTCAAAATAACGTGTTACCCCTCGCAGTATCTTTTTCTGAGCCCATTCTTTAAGAGATTTCTACTCTCCACCACAGAGGCAAAGGCTCTTCCCAAAGGCTAAGTCTTCAGCTATGGAAAAGAAAAGGGCTTCTGTGCATTACAGCGTTAGAGGAGCAGACCACACAGGGGCTCACATCTCCCGACAGTGAGACATCCCACATGAGATATTCCCAAAGATGACCACAGTCAAGAAGAGCAGAATCCTGCATACTTACTTAAATGCTGATAAAACTCTATTAGCTCTTGGACACTGCGGATCTTGGTCTCAAGTTCTTAGCATAAGGTTCGTATGAAAAAAAAAAAAGAAAAAAAAGAAAAAAAAAAACATAAGAGAGGAAATTTAGAAAATAACTTTCCCAAAGTAAGAACAAGAAATAATTACAGAGCATTTGAGGAAGAATATATGATGTGGGAGGAAACATGGGTGTGATAGCAATGTCTTGGGTTTGGGCCAATGTATCCTACTATGGAGCCGCACTAATGCTCTCAAGGCCATGAGTATCTCTCAGCTGCCCAGAGACAAACTGCAGCATCCTATGATCTTTGCTAGGAAGATTTCATGCTACTCCTTCATTTGAGGACACACTTACAGAAGTTCACAGAAAGGTTTCCCTGTGGACCAGCTCTTGCTTTCGGGTAAAGCTGAAGGCAGAGCGGGGAGTGCTTTGTGCTCGGGACAGGCGATGGAGAAGGCTTACTGTGCTTTTTCCAAGAGCAATGGTTTTACAGTGCTGGGGTGGGCCTTTAGCATGACAGACCTCCACAGGTTCCTCCTCTCTGGCAGTGTGCCACACCAGCTGCCATCCCAGAAGGAGCAGCAAATGCACAAAGAGAGCCGGGCGGAGGCGGAGGATGCCCGAGCCCTCTGTGCCCATGTAGTGGGTTTACGTGGCAAGGTGTTGGTAGCAGGGGGCCATAGGGGTGGTTTCTGTGAGAAAGATCTAGAAGCCGCCCCATGTTTGGGAAGGGCCCCGTTGTTTTCCAGATCTGAGCCAATAAGCGATGTTGTTTTGCGCCTCTGTGAGAGCATATTTAAGACAGGGAAAAAAACGCTGCGCCACACAGCAGCCGGGAGAGTCAAGGGAGTGAGAAACAGCCTTGCAGGTGCCAAGGTCAGTGTAGAAGGAGGGGGAGAGGTGCTCCAGGCGCCGGAGCAGAAGTCCCCTGCGGCCTGTGGTGAGGACCATGGTGAAGCAGGATGTCCCCCTGCAGCCCATGGAGTACCACGGTGGAGCAGAGTTCCACGCTGCAGCCCGTGGAGGAGACCACGGTGGAGCAGGTGGCCCTGCACCGACGGAGGCTGCCGCCTGTGGAAGACCCCTGCCGGAGCAGATTCCGGGCCGGACCTGTAGCCCGTGGAGAGGAGACCACGCAGGAGCAGGTGATCTGGCAGGAGCTGCTGCCCGTGGGGGAGCCAGGTTGGAGCAGTTTTCTCCTGAGGGATGGACCCCGTGGTACGGACCCATATCTGGAGCAGTTCTGGAAGAGCTGCTGACTGTGGGAAGCCCACTCCGGATCAGTTCGTCAAGGACTGCATCCCGTGGGTGGGACCCCACAGCACAGGGGACGAGAGTGACCGAGAAGGAGCGGCAGAGAAGAAGTGCTGTAGACTGACCATAACCCCCATTCCCCCGTTCCCCTGCGCCGCTCGGGGGGAGGAGGTGGAAGAGGGTGGATGGGGGGGGAGGTGCTTTTGGTTTCTTTCCTTTGTTTCTCACTTCTCTAGCTTGTTAGTAATGAGTAATAAATCTTACTATCTGTCTTCTTACGCTGAGTCTGGTTTGCCCGTTACACTAATTATTGCGTGATTTTCTCGTCCTTATCTCAATCCTTGAGCCCTTTTCACATATTTTCTCCCCAGTCCTCTTTGAGGAGGGGGAGTGAGAGAGCGGCTGTGGTGGAGCTCGGCTGCCCACTCGAGCGGAACCACGACAGCCCACCGAGCTAGAACTGTCTGCATTGCACAGGGGAGACACGACCTCTCCCAAAGTGTGGCCAGAGAGGTGGAAACCTCCGGAGAAGCCCTTACAAAGATTCCAAATCTCTGAAAGCTGGCCTTGCTGGAGACCTTCCCAGCAGTGAAGTAGGATCCGTGAAGCAGCACTGGGGATTTCAAGGTAGGATGGGACCCCGGGAAGCAGAGGAAGGCACCCAGCAGTGCTCTTCTCATTCATCCCAAGACAAGTGCACTGCTCCCAGCCTCTCCGCTTCCCTTTGCCTCCAGACAGCATGCATGAAGCCAGGCCCTCACCTGCATGGGGAGTCTTCATCCTTCTCACCGGGACTGCCTGCTGAGGAGCTGCAGAGCTAGCACCTGCAAGAGAGTTTGGCGTTAAAAATGTCCCTTGTTTCTCTAGTGGCCACTAGGCATTTCTACGACAAATCCAAAGGTAGGGAACACCAGTTGGAACTCTGACCCTGGCACACTGGCTCACTCGATCGTGGTGCAGGTTCAGGGGCAGCTGCCATTGCTGGTGCAGCTGTAGTCACTCGCCTCCTCCAAGGCCTGTATGCCCTCAGGGAATCCTTGTGGGCAATTAGAAAGACTCACCCTCTATTGCTCAGAGGTCCTCTGCACAGTCACCGTGCACACCAGAGAAGAAGAAAACAAGTCACGTCAAGACACATGAGTTAGAAGGCAGTGCCTTCTGGGACTGTCCACCTCAATGTGCACAGCAGATGCCTCTGAGGGAGGTCTTGGGTCACGCCCCTTCCAACTACCCCTAGCATCCCTCTGACTCTGGCAGGGATCATTGCCACCAGCCCAATCCTTGCGCCTCACCAAATCAGGCAGGGCTGCTTGGTGATCCAGCCTCTCCACCTCCAGCCACCACTTTTCAGACTTCCCGCCACATCCCCGTCCCTCACTATCGCTCCTGCTCCAAAGCCTTCCGCCACAAACAAAACCACCAGCAACACTATACCACTGCCCGAAAACCTCCGCAGCATATGGTGTGCTCGTCCTGCAGACAGATGCCCACACTCAGCATTCTCTTTCTTTGGGGACTCTCTAAGTAGACAGTTGGAAGGGAGGACACGTTGCTAAGCACCCCGTCCCACAGAAGATGGATATACTCAGACTTATCAATCCACCCAACCCATCCCAATCCACCCTATTTTCTATCAGAAATAACGTGGCCAACAGGACTAGGGAAGAGACTGTCCCTCTGATGAGGATGCAACTTGAATGCTGTGTTCAGTTTTGGGGCCCTCACCACAAGAAGGGGGGTTTACAGTGTCAGGGGGTTCATGCTGCTTTTTATTTTGAGGACATACTCCAGAGGAGTTCACAGGAAGGTTTCCCTGTGGACCAGCTCTTGCTTTCAGGCAGTTGAAGGCCTGCTTGGGGATGGCTCTGCTCACCCGTCTCATTCTCCATTTCTTCCACTATCCTCACAAAACGGGGAATCTCCATAGCCTTCTGCATCGACTCGGGGGCGCTCCTAGTCTTTGCTGCCCCCTTTTGTTTTTGTGAAGAAACAGCAATTGCTGAGATGCTGGCAGCTCGTCCTGGAGGTTGAGATCACCCCTCTGCAAGGACAATGTCCAAAGGCTCTGAAATCCTATCCTTCCCAGGGGATTCCCACTTAGGTCTCTCTTGTGTGTGTGTGTGTGGTTACCATATGTTTGCTTGTTTCAGCTGGAGCAACAGTATGAGCTACGGGCAGGTAGCGAACGCCCATCCTTTTCCTTAACTCTTGCTCTCCTCTGCGCAACAGGCTTTTCCCCCTAGAAATACTATACTGAGCTGGAGGATGGTCCAAGTGCAATCTGGCTGTTTTTAAGCACGCGCTTCTTTGTGTGCCACCTGAATGCTTCCCCTTCCCAGAACAAGCTCTTTGAGACAGAGGCGTTCTCACGAGTAACCTGTGCTCAAAGGCATGTCCAGTGTCTGTTCTGATGGAAGCTGACCTCTTCTGATTTTATAATCAGCTGAATGTCATGGTGGACATCCCAGCTGAGCTCCACTCTCCCACGTTGCTGCTCCTCAGGAAATCGTTACTTTGGTTAGTTCCTTGCCTTATCCACAAGGACTTGGCTCTCGTCTGCAGCTGACGACCCTCATTATAATTCAGAGGAAACCCATTCCTCACAAACCAAAGCCACGTCCGCAGAGGGGGCCCCAGCTATGCTGATTTCCAAGCCTTTGTCCAGGGAAGGACTTTCTTTGCAAGCATTCCCCCCCCCCGGGAAGAGCAGAGGAAAGAGAAGATCTTGCCTTACAGCACAGGGAAGAGGGCATTCCACACAGTGCAGGCTGTCCTGCTCTGTGCTGGGAAACTGCACTGCGCACTGGCAGCCTGGGGTCCAGCTTATTTGCACGGGGACAGTTGATATGACAAAGCACTTGCTGGAGGTCCTTGGAAGCCAGAATTTCTGGAGCGGTAAGCTTCTGTCATTTCCCTGCTGTGGGCCCTTCAGGCAGCCCTCCACACACTGTTCTTCCAGGACAGATTTTCTTTGTGGGTAGTTCGGGTCAGCCTTGGCCCTCCCCTGCAAGGCTGCCCAGGTTTTCTCTGGGATAGAGTGAATTTTCATTATTGGAGCTAGTATGGTGCTAAGTTTTGGACTGAGGATGAAAAAGGAGTTTGGGCTTTACCTATTCAACCGACGTTATCTCAAACACGTGATTTCCTACACTTCTAGCTTTTGGATTCTCTCCTGCATCCCACTTGGGCAGAGCGAGTGAGGGCCTCTGTGGTGTTCAGCTGCCAGCCAGGGTCAAAACACAACCAAGTTGAGTCTTCCCTTGACTGTGTAGGAGAGCAGAGCATTTGGGCAGCTCCTACCTGCAAGACGGTTTACAATGGAAGAGTCCACTCCCTTGCCGGTGCAGTGATTGAATCTCACACACAGCCTTGACCTGGCTATTTGATAGGACCCTCACGCCAAGGAGAGAGATTCCTCCTTTGCTGTCTGAGTGAAAAGGAACAAGAGAAGTGACATGCCAACTGCCCAGCATCTTCATACGAGCTCATCGTGCACAAGCCTTCCACTACCAATTGCAGCCGTACACTGGGCTAGCATAGGACATGGACGATGTCAAAGATGTGTGCTTGATCCAGGACTTTGGTAGGGACTGTGTGGGGGAAGGCGAAAGTTCCAGACGAGAACACAGCAAAGGTCAGCAGGCATCTCTGCTAAGGCTAGCAACTATTTCGCTCACCGTCTGGCAGCTTCTGCCGATGTGCAGAGACGTCCGACCCTCTTCTCTCAACTCCTATATGCCTTCAAAAGCTAGAGCTCTTCCTTGCCTTTGGTGTTCCTCTTGCATGGTGGTCCACCCCTGAGAGTTAATCAGAACCCCCTCTCCTCCTCCCAGTGGGTTCTCTCCAAGGGCATGACCATTCCTGACACGTGCACAGGTAAAGCTGAAGGCAGAGCGGGGAGTGCTTTGTGCTCGGGACAGGCGATGGAGAAGGCTTACTGTGCTTTTTCCAAGAGCAATGGTTTCACATGGAAGGCTTCACCACCTCCAAAGCATGGCGAGAGAGTTTAAAATCTCTGGAGAAGCCCTTATGAGGATGCCACTTCTGAGAGAGCTGCCCTTGTCTGACACCTTCCTAGCTCCGTAGCATAAATTTTGAGAAACACTGGAGGTTCCAGAGTAGGATAGGACCACAGAAAGCAGATAAATAGACCCAGCAGTGTCCTTCTAATTCATCCCAAGACAAGTGCACTGTTCCCAGTCTCTTTGCCTCCAGACAGCATGCATAAAGCCAGGCTCTCACCTGCATGGGGTGTCATCATCTTTCCATCTGGGACTACCAGCCAAGGAGTTGCAGAGATATTAACTGCAAGAGAGTATATGGTTAAGGAGGTTCATTGCTTCACTGAGCAGGGGAAGACCCAGCATTGTCTCATGCCCTACTTATCACAGGGAAGTCTCACAAAGGGGTAAGACACTCTTCTTGAGCATACAGCAATGAGGAAATTCTCAAAATAACGTGTTACCCCTCGCAGTATCTTTTTCTGAGCCCATTCTTTAAGAGATTTCTACTCTCCACCACAGAGGCAAAGGCTCTTCCCAAAGGCTAAGTCTTCAGCTATGGAAAAGAAAAGGGCTTCTGTGCATTACAGCGTTAGAGGAGCAGACCACACAGGGGCTCACATCTCCCGACAGTGAGACATCCCACATGAGATATTCCCAAAGATGACCACAGTCAAGAAGAGCAGAATCCTGCATACTTACTTAAATGCTGATAAAACTCTATTAGCTCTTGGACACTGCGGATCTTGGTCTCAAGTTCTTAGCATAAGGTTCGTATGAAAAAAAAAAAGAAAAAAAAGAAAAAAAAAACATAAGAGAGGAAATTTAGAAAATAACGTTCCCAAAGTAAGAACAAGAAATAATTACAGAGCATTTGAGGAAGAATATATGATGTGGGAGGAAACATGGGTGTGATAGCAATGTCTTGGGTTTGGGCCAATGTATCCTACTATGGAGCCGCACTAATGCTCTCAAGGCCATGAGTATCTCTCAGCTGCCCAGAGACAAACTGCAGCATCCTATGATCTTTGCTAGGAAGATTTCATGCTACTCCTTCATTTGAGGACACACTTACAGAAGTTCACAGAAAGGTTTCCCTGTGGACCAGCTCTTGCTTTCGGGTAAAGCTGAAGGCAGAGCGGGGAGTGCTTTGTGCTCGGGACAGGCGATGGAGAAGGCTTACTGTGCTTTTTCCAAGAGCAATGGTTTTACAGTGCTGGGGTGGGCCTTTAGCATGACAGACCTCCACAGGTTCCTCCTCTCTGGCAGTGTGCCACACCAGCTGCCATCCCAGAAGGAGCAGCAAATGCACAAAGAGAGCCGGGCGGAGGCGGAGGATGCCCGAGCCCTCTGTGCCCATGTAGTGGGTTTACGTGGCAAGGTGTTGGTAGCAGGAGGCCATAGGGGTGGTTTCTGTGAGAAAGATCTAGAAGCCGCCCCATGTTTGGGAAGGGCCCCGTTGTTTTCCAGATCTGAGCCAATAAGCGATGTTGTTTTGCGCCTCTGTGAGAGCATATTTAAGACAGGGAAAAAAACGCTGCGCCACACAGCAGCCGGGAGAGTCAAGGGAGTGAGAAACAGCCTTGCAGGTGCCAAGGTCAGTGTAGAAGGAGGGGGAGAGGTGCTCCAGGCGCCGGAGCAGAAGTCCCCTGCGGCCTGTGGTGAGGACCATGGTGAAGCAGGATGTCCCCCTGCAGCCCATGGAGTACCACGGTGGAGCAGAGTTCCACGCTGCAGCCCGTGGAGGAGACCACGGTGGAGCAGGTGGCCCTGCACCGACGGAGGCTGCCGCCTGTGGAAGACCCCTGCCGGAGCAGATTCCGGGCCGGACCTGTAGCCCGTGGAGAGGAGACCACGCAGGAGCAGGTGATCTGGCAGGAGCTGCTGCCCGTGGGGGAGCCAGGTTGGAGCAGTTTTCTCCTGAGGGATGGACCCCGTGGTACGGACCCATATCTGGAGCAGTTCTGGAAGAGCTGCTGACTGTGGGAAGCCCACTCCGGATCAGTTCGTCAAGGACTGCATCCCGTGGGTGGGACCCCACAGCACAGGGGACGAGAGTGACCGAGAAGGAGCGGCAGAGAAGAAGTGCTGTAGACTGACCATAACCCCCATTCCCCCGTTCCCCTGCGCCGCTCGGGGGGAGGAGGTGGAAGAGGGTGGATGGGGGGGGAGGTGCTTTTGGTTTCTTTCCTTTGTTTCTCACTTCTCTAGCTTGTTAGTAATGAGTAATAAATCTTACTATCTGTCTTCTTACGCTGAGTCTGGTTTGCCCGTTACACTAATTATTGCGTGATTTTCTCGTCCTTATCTCAATCCTTGAGCCCTTTTCACATATTTTCTCCCCAGTCCTCTTTGAGGAGGGGGAGTGAGAGAGCGGCTGTGGTGGAGCTCGGCTGCCCACTCGAGCGGAACCACGACAGCCCACCGAGCTAGAACTGTCTGCATTGCACAGGGGAGACACGACCTCTCCCAAAGTGTGGCCAGAGAGGTGGAAACCTCCGGAGAAGCCCTTACAAAGATTCCAAATCTCTGAAAGCTGGCCTTGCTGGAGACCTTCCCAGCAGTGAAGTAGGATCCGTGAAGCAGCACTGGGGATTTCAAGGTAGGATGGGACCCCGGGAAGCAGAGGAAGGCACCCAGCAGTGCTCTTCTCATTCATCCCAAGACAAGTGCACTGCTCCCAGCCTCTCCGCTTCCCTTTGCCTCCAGACAGCATGCATGAAGCCAGGCCCTCACCTGCATGGGGAGTCTTCATCCTTCTCACCGGGACTGCCTGCTGAGGAGCTGCAGAGCTAGCACCTGCAAGAGAGTTTGGCGTTAAAAATGTCCCTTGTTTCTCTAGTGGCCACTAGGCATTTCTACGACAAATCCAAAGGTAGGGAACACCAGTTGGAACTCTGACCCTGGCACACTGGCTCACTCGATCGTGGTGCAGGTTCAGGGGCAGCTGCCATTGCTGGTGCAGCTGTAGTCACTCGCCTCCTCCAAGGCCTGTATGCCCTCAGGGAATCCTTGTGGGCAATTAGAAAGACTCACCCTCTATTGCTCAGAGGTCCTCTGCACAGTCACCGTGCACACCAGAGAAGAAGAAAACAAGTCACGTCAAGACACATGAGTTAGAAGGCAGTGCCTTCTGGGACTGTCCACCTCAATGTGCACAGCAGATGCCTCTGAGGGAGGTCTTGGGTCACGCCCCTTCCAACTACCCCTAGCATCCCTCTGACTCTGGCAGGGATCATTGCCACCAGCCCAATCCTTGCGCCTCACCAAATCAGGCAGAGCTGCTTGGTGATCCAGCCTCTCCACCTCCAGCCACCACTTTTCAGACTTCCCGCCACATCCCCGTCCCTCACTATCGCTCCTGCTCCAAAGCCTTCCGCCACAAACAAAACCACCAGCAACACTATACCACTGCCCGAAAACCTCCGCAGCATATGGTGTGCTCGTCCTGCAGACAGATGCCCACACTCAGCATTCTCTTTCTTTGGGGACTCTCTAAGTAGACAGTTGGAAGGGAGGACACGTTGCTAAGCACCCCGTCCCACAGAAGATGGATATACTCAGACTTATCAATCCACCCAACCCATCCCAATCCACCCTATTTTCTATCAGAAATAACGTGGCCAACAGGACTAGGGAAGAGACTGTCCCTCTGATGAGGATGCAACTTGAATGCTGTGTTCAGTTTTGGGGCCCTCACCACAAGAAGGGGGGTTTACAGTGTCAGGGGGTTCATGCTGCTTTTTATTTTGAGGACATACTCCAGAGGAGTTCACAGGAAGGTTTCCCTGTGGACCAGCTCTTGCTTTCAGGCAGTTGAAGGCCTGCTTGGGGATGGCTCTGCTCACCCGTCTCATTCTCCATTTCTTCCACTATCCTCACAAAACGGGGAATCTCCATAGCCTTCTGCATCGACTCGGGGGCGCTCCTAGTCTTTGCTGCCCCCTTTTGTTTTTGTGAAGAAACAGCAACTGCTGAGATGCTGGCAGCGCGTCCTGGAGGTTGAGACCACCCCTCTGCAAGGACAATGTCCAAAGGCTCTGAAATCCTATCCTTCCCAGGGGATTCCCACTTAGGTCTCTCTTGTGTGTGTGTGTGTGGTTACCATATGTTTGCTTGTTTCAGCTGGAGCAACAGTATGAGCTACGGGCAGGTAGCGAACGCCCATCCTTTTCCTTAACTCTTGCTCTCCTCTGCGCAACAGGCTTTTCCCCCTAGAAATACTATACTGAGCTGGAGGATGGTCCAAGTGCAATCTGGCTGTTTTTAAGCACGCGCTTCTTTGTGTGCCACCTGAATGCTTCCCCTTCCCAGAACAAGCTCTTTGAGACAGAGGCGTTCTCACGAGTAACCTGTGCTCAAAGGCATGTCCAGTGTCTGTTCTGATGGAAGCTGACCTCTTCTGATTTTATAATCAGCTGAATGTCATGGTGGACATCCCAGCTGAGCTCCACTCTCCCACGTTGCTGCTCCTCAGGAAATCGTTACTTTGGTTAGTTCCTTGCCTTATCCACAAGGACTTGGCTCTCGTCTGCAGCTGACGACCCTCATTATAATTCAGAGGAAACCCATTCCTCACAAACCAAAGCCACGTCCGCAGAGGGGGCCCCAGCTATGCTGATTTCCAAGCCTTTGTCCAGGGAAGGACTTTCTTTGCAAGCATTCCCCCCCCCCGGGAAGAGCAGAGGAAAGAGAAGATCTTGCCTTACAGCACAGGGAAGAGGGCATTCCACACAGTGCAGGCTGTCCTGCTCTGTGCTGGGAAACTGCACTGCGCACTGGCAGCCTGGGGTCCAGCTTATTTGCACGGGGACAGTTGATATGACAAAGCACTTGCTGGAGGTCCTTGGAAGCCAGAATTTCTGGAGCGGTAAGCTTCTGTCATTTCCCTGCTGTGGGCCCTTCAGGCAGCCCTCCACACACTGTTCTTCCAGGACAGATTTTCTTTGTGGGTAGTTCGGGTCAGCCTTGGCCCTCCCCTGCAAGGCTGCCCAGGTTTTCTCTGGGATAGAGTGAATTTTCATTATTGGAGCTAGTATGGTGCTGAGTTTTGGACTGAGGATGAAAAAGGAGTTTGGGCTTTACCTATTCAACCGACGTTATCTCAAACACGTGATTTCCTACACTTCTAGCTTTTGGATTCTCTCCTGCATCCCACTTGGGCAGAGCGAGTGAGGGCCTCTGTGGTGTTCAGCTGCCAGCCAGGGTCAAAACACAACCAAGTTGAGTCTTCCCTTGACTGTGTAGGAGAGCAGAGCATTTGGGCAGCTCCTACCTGCAAGACGGTTTACAATGGAAGAGTCCACTCCCTTGCCGGTGCAGTGATTGAATCTCACACACAGCCTTGACGTGGCTATTTGATAGGACCCTCACGCCAAGGAGAGAGATTCCTCCTTTGCTGTCTGAGTGAAAAGGAACAAGAGAAGTGACATGCCAACTGCCCAGCATCTTCATACGAGCTCATCGTGCACAAGCCTTCTACTACCAATTGCAGCCGTACACTGGGCTAGCATAGGACATGGACGATGTCAAAGATGTGTGCTTGATCCAGGACTTTGGTAGGGACTGTGTGGGGGAAGGCGAAAGTTCCAGACGAGAACACGGCAAAGGTCAGCAGGCATCTCTGCTAAGGCTAGCAACTATTTCGCTCACCGTCTGGCAGCTTCTGCCGATGTGCAGAGACGTCCGACCCTCTTCTCTCAACTCCTATATGCCTTCAAAAGCTAGAGCTCTTCCTTGCCTTTGGTGTTCCTCTTGCATGGTGGTCCACCCCTGAGAGTTAATCAGAACCCCCTCTCCTCCTCCCAGTGGGTTCTCTCCAAGGGCATGACCATTCCTGACACGTGCACAGGTAAAGCTGAAGGCAGAGCGGGGAGTGCTTTGTGCTCGGGACAGGCGATGGAGAAGGCTTACTGTGCTTTTTCCAAGAGCAATGGTTTCACAGTGCTGGGGTGGGCCTTTAGCATGACAGACCTCCACAGGTTCCTCCTCTCTGGCAGTGTGCCACACCAGCTGCCATCCCAGAAGGAGCAGCAAATGCACAAAGAGAGCCGGGCGGAGGCGGAGGATGCCCGAGCCCTCTGTGCCCATGTAGTGGGTTTACGTGGCAAGGTGTTGGTAGCAGGGGGCCATAGAGGTGGTTTCTGTGAGAAAGATCTAGAAGCTGCCCCATGTTTGGGAAGGGCCCCGTTGTTTTCCAGATCTGAGCCAATAAGCGATGTTGTTTTGCGCCTCTGTGAGAGCATATTTAAGACAGGGAAAAAAACGCTGCGCCACACAGCAGCCGGGAGAGTCAAGGGAGTGAGAAACAGCCTTGCAGGTGCCAAGGTCAGTGTAGAAGGAGGGGGAGAGGTGCTCCAGGCGCCGGAGCAGAAGTCCCCTGCGGCCTGTGGTGAGGACCATGGTGAAGCAGGATGTCCCCCTGCAGCCCATGGAGTACCACGGTGGAGCAGAGTTCCACGCTGCAGCCCGTGGAGGAGACCACGGTGGAGCAGGTGGCCCTGCACCGACGGAGGCTGCCGCCTGTGGAAGACCCCTGCCGGAGCAGATTCCGGGCCGGACCTGTAGCCCGTGGAGAGGAGACCACGCAGGAGCAGGTGATCTGGCAGGAGCTGCTGCCCGTGGGGGAGCCAGGTTGGAGCAGTTTTCTCCTGAGGGATGGACCCCGTGGTACGGACCCATATCTGGAGCAGTTCTGGAAGAGCTGCTGACTGTGGGAAGCCCACTCCGGATCAGTTCGTCAAGGACTGCATCCCGTGGGTGGGACCCCACAGCACAGGGGACGAGAGTGACCGAGAAGGAGCGGCAGAGAAGAAGTGCTGTAGACTGACCATAACCCCCATTCCCCCGTTCCCCTGCGCCGCTCGGGGGGAGGAGGTGGAAGAGGGTGGATGGGGGGGGAGGTGCTTTTGGTTTCTTTCCTTTGTTTCTCACTTCTCTAGCTTGTTAGTAATGAGTAATAAATCTTACTATCTGTCTTCTTACGCTGAGTCTGGTTTGCCCGTTACACTAATTATTGCGTGATTTTCTCGTCCTTATCTCAATCCTTGAGCCCTTTTCACATATTTTCTCCCCAGTCCTCTTTGAGGAGGGGGAGTGAGAGAGCGGCTGTGGTGGAGCTCGGCTGCCCACTCGAGCGGAACCACGACAGCCCACCGAGCTAGAACTGTCTGCATTGCACAGGGGAGACACGACCTCTCCCAAAGTGTGGCCAGAGAGGTGGAAACCTCCGGAGAAGCCCTTACAAAGATTCCAAATCTCTGAAAGCTGGCCTTGCTGGAGACCTTCCCAGCAGTGAAGTAGGATCCGTGAAGCAGCACTGGGGATTTCAAGGTAGGATGGGACCCCGGGAAGCAGAGGAAGGCACCCAGCAGTGCTCTTCTCATTCATCCCAAGACAAGTGCACTGCTCCCAGCCTCTCCGCTTCCCTTTGCCTCCAGACAGCATGCATGAAGCCAGGCCCTCACCTGCATGGGGAGTCTTCATCCTTCTCACCGGGACTGCCTGCTGAGGAGCTGCAGAGCTAGCACCTGCAAGAGAGTTTGGCGTTAAAAATGTCCCTTGTTTCTCTAGTGGCCACTAGGCATTTCTACGACAAATCCAAAGGTAGGGAACACCAGTTGGAACTCTGACCCTGGCACACTGGCTCACTCGATCGTGGTGCAGGTTCAGGGGCAGCTGCCATTGCTGGTGCAGCTGTAGTCACTCGCCTCCTCCAAGGCCTGTATGCCCTCAGGGAATCCTTGTGGGCAATTAGAAAGACTCACCCTCTATTGCTCAGAGGTCCTCTGCACAGTCACCGTGCACACCAGAGAAGAAGAAAACAAGTCACGTCAAGACACATGAGTTAGAAGGCAGTGCCTTCTGGGACTGTCCACCTCAATGTGCACAGCAGATGCCTCTGAGGGAGGTCTTGGGTCACGCCCCTTCCAACTACCCCTAGCATCCCTCTGACTCTGGCAGGGATCATTGTCACCAGCCCAATCCTTGCGCCTCACCAAATCAGGCAGGGCTGCTTGGTGATCCAGCCTCTCCACCTCCAGCCACCACTTTTCAGACTTCCCGCCACATCCCCGTCCCTCACTATCGCTCCTGCTCCAAAGCCTTCCGCCACAAACAAAACCACCAGCAACACTATACCACTGCCCGAAAACCTCTGCAGCATATGGTGTGCTCGTCCTGCAGACAGATGCCCACACTCAGCATTCTCTTTCTTTGGGGACTCTCTAAGTAGACAGTTGGAAGGGAGGACACGTTGCTAAGCACCCCGTCCCACAGAAGATGGATATACTCAGACTTATCAATCCACCCAACCCATCCCAATCCACCCTATTTTCTATCAGAAATAACGTGGCCAACAGGACTAGGGAAGAGACTGTCCCTCTGATGAGGATGCAACTTGAATGCTGTGTTCAGTTTTGGGGCCCTCACCACAAGAAGGGGGGTTTACAGTGTCAGGGGGTTCATGCTGCTTTTTATTTTGAGGACATACTCCAGAGGAGTTCACAGGAAGGTTTCCCTGTGGACCAGCTCTTGCTTTCAGGCAGTTGAAGGCCTGCTTGGGGATGGCTCTGCTCACCCGTCTCATTCTCCATTTCTTCCACTATCCTCACAAAACGGGGAATCTCCATAGCCTTCTGCATCGACTCGGGGGCGCTCCTAGTCTTTGCTGCCCCCTTTTGTTTTTGTGAAGAAACAGCAACTGCTGAGATGCTGGCAGCGCGTCCTGGAGGTTGAGACCACCCCTCTGCAAGGACAATGTCCAAAGGCTCTGAAATCCTATCCTTCCCAGGGGATTCCCACTTAGGTCTCTCTTGTGTGTGTGTGTGTGGTTACCATATGTTTGCTTGTTTCAGCTGGAGCAACAGTATGAGCTACGGGCAGGTAGCGAACGCCCATCCTTTTCCTTAACTCTTGCTCTCCTCTGCGCAACAGGCTTTTCCCCCTAGAAATACTATACTGAGCTGGAGGATGGTCCAAGTGCAATCTGGCTGTTTTTAAGCACGCGCTTCTTTGTGTGCCACCTGAATGCTTCCCCTTCCCAGAACAAGCTCTTTGAGACAGAGGCGTTCTCACGAGTAACCTGTGCTCAAAGGCATGTCCAGTGTCTGTTCTGATGGAAGCTGACCTCTTCTGATTTTATAATCAGCTGAATGTCATGGTGGACATCCCAGCTGAGCTCCACTCTCCCACGTTGCTGCTCCTCAGGAAATCGTTACTTTGGTTAGTTCCTTGCCTTATCCACAAGGACTTGGCTCTCGTCTGCAGCTGACGACCCTCATTATAATTCAGAGGAAACCCATTCCTCACAAACCAAAGCCACGTCCGCAGAGGGGGCCCCAGCTATGCTGATTTCCAAGCCTTTGTCCAGGGAAGGACTTTCTTTGCAAGCATTCCCCCCCCCCGGGAAGAGCAGAGGAAAGAGAAGATCTTGCCTTACAGCACAGGGAAGAGGGCATTCCACACAGTGCAGGCTGTCCTGCTCTGTGCTGGGAAACTGCACTGCGCACTGGCAGCCTGGGGTCCAGCTTATTTGCACGGGGACAGTTGATATGACAAAGCACTTGCTGGAGGTCCTTGGAAGCCAGAATTTCTGGAGCGGTAAGCTTCTGTCATTTCCCTGCTGTGGGCCCTTCAGGCAGCCCTCCACACACTGTTCTTCCAGGACAGATTTTCTTTGTGGGTAGTTCGGGTCAGCCTTGGCCCTCCCCTGCAAGGCTGCCCAGGTTTTCTCTGGGATAGAGTGAATTTTCATTATTGGAGCTAGTATGGTGCTGAGTTTTGGACTGAGGATGAAAAAGGAGTTTGGGCTTTACCTATTCAACCGACGTTATCTCAAACACGTGATTTCCTACACTTCTAGCTTTTGGATTCTCTCCTGCATCCCACTTGGGCAGAGCGAGTGAGGGCCTCTGTGGTGTTCAGCTGCCAGCCAGGGTCAAAACACAACCAAGTTGAGTCTTCCCTTGACTGTGTAGGAGAGCAGAGCATTTGGGCAGCTCCTACCTGCAAGACGGTTTACAATGGAAGAGTCCACTCCCTTGCCGGTGCAGTGATTGAATCTCACACACAGCCTTGACCTGGCTATTTGATAGGACCCTCACGCCAAGGAGAGAGATTCCTCCTTTGCTGTCTGAGTGAAAAGGAACAAGAGAAGTGACATGCCAACTGCCCAGCATCTTCATACGAGCTCATCGTGCACAAGCCTTCTACTACCAATTGCAGCCGTACACTGGGCTAGCATAGGACATGGACGATGTCAAAGATGTGTGCTTGATCCAGGACTTTGGTAGGGACTGTGTGGGGGAAGGCGAAAGTTCCAGACGAGAACACGGCAAAGGTCAGCAGGCATCTCTGCTAAGGCTAGCAACTATTTCGCTCACCGTCTGGCAGCTTCTGCCGATGTGCAGAGACGTCCGACCCTCTTCTCTCAACTCCTATATGCCTTCAAAAGCTAGAGCTCTTCCTTGCCTTTGGTGTTCCTCTTGCATGGTGGTCCACCCCTGAGAGTTAATCAGAACCCCCTCTCCTCCTCCCAGTGGGTTCTCTCCAAGGGCATGACCATTCCTGACACGTGCACAGGTAAAGCTGAAGGCAGAGCGGGGAGTGCTTTGTGCTCGGGACAGGCGATGGAGAAGGCTTACTGTGCTTTTTCCAAGAGCAATGGTTTCACAGTGCTGGGGTGGGCCTTTAGCATGACAGACCTCCACAGGTTCCTCCTCTCTGGCAGTGTGCCACACCAGCTGCCATCCCAGAAGGAGCAGCAAATGCACAAAGAGAGCCGGGCGGAGGCGGAGGATGCCCGAGCCCTCTGTGCCCATGTAGTGGGTTTACGTGGCAAGGTGTTGGTAGCAGGGGGCCATAGAGGTGGTTTCTGTGAGAAAGATCTAGAAGCTGCCCCATGTTTGGGAAGGGCCCCGTTGTTTTCCAGATCTGAGCCAATAAGCGATGTTGTTTTGCGCCTCTGTGAGAGCATATTTAAGACAGGGAAAAAAACGCTGCGCCACACAGCAGCCGGGAGAGTCAAGGGAGTGAGAAACAGCCTTGCAGGTGCCAAGGTCAGTGTAGAAGGAGGGGGAGAGGTGCTCCAGGCGCCGGAGCAGAAGTCCCCTGCGGCCTGTGGTGAGGACCATGGTGAAGCAGGATGTCCCCCTGCAGCCCATGGAGTACCACGGTGGAGCAGAGTTCCACGCTGCAGCCCGTGGAGGAGACCACGGTGGAGCAGGTGGCCCTGCACCGACGGAGGCTGCCGCCTGTGGAAGACCCCTGCCGGAGCAGATTCCGGGCCGGACCTGTAGCCCGTGGAGAGGAGACCACGCAGGAGCAGGTGATCTGGCAGGAGCTGCTGCCCGTGGGGGAGCCAGGTTGGAGCAGTTTTCTCCTGAGGGATGGACCCCGTGGTACGGACCCATATCTGGAGCAGTTCTGGAAGAGCTGCTGACTGTGGGAAGCCCACTCCGGATCAGTTCGTCAAGGACTGCATCCCGTGGGTGGGACCCCACAGCACAGGGGACGAGAGTGACCGAGAAGGAGCGGCAGAGAAGAAGTGCTGTAGACTGACCATAACCCCCATTCCCCCGTTCCCCTGCGCCGCTCGGGGGGAGGAGGTGGAAGAGGGTGGATGGGGGGGGAGGTGCTTTTGGTTTCTTTCCTTTGTTTCTCACTTCTCTAGCTTGTTAGTAATGAGTAATAAATCTTACTATCTGTCTTCTTACGCTGAGTCTGGTTTGCCCGTTACACTAATTATTGCATGATTTTCTCGTCCTTATCTCAATCCTTGAGCCCTTTTCACATATTTTCTCCCCAGTCCTCTTTGAGGAGGGGGAGTGAGAGAGCGGCTGTGGTGGAGCTCGGCTGCCCACTCGAGCGGAACCACGACAGCCCACCGAGCTAGAACTGTCTGCATTGCACAGGGGAGACACGACCTCTCCCAAAGTGTGGCCAGAGAGGTGGAAACCTCCGGAGAAGCCCTTACAAAGATTCCAAATCTCTGAAAGCTGGCCTTGCTGGAGACCTTCCCAGCAGTGAAGTAGGATCCGTGAAGCAGCACTGGGGATTTCAAGGTAGGATGGGACCCCGGGAAGCAGAGGAAGGCACCCAGCAGTGCTCTTCTCATTCATCCCAAGACAAGTGCACTGCTCCCAGCCTCTCCGCTTCCCTTTGCCTCCAGACAGCATGCATGAAGCCAGGCCCTCACCTGCATGGGGAGTCTTCATCCTTCTCACCGGGACTGCCTGCTGAGGAGCTGCAGAGCTAGCACCTGCAAGAGAGTTTGGCGTTAAAAATGTCCCTTGTTTCTCTAGTGGCCACTAGGCATTTCTACGACAAATCCAAAGGTAGGGAACACCAGTTGGAACTCTGACCCTGGCACACTGGCTCACTCGATCGTGGTGCAGGTTCAGGGGCAGCTGCCATTGCTGGTGCAGCTGTAGTCACTCGCCTCCTCCAAGGCCTGTATGCCCTCAGGGAATCCTTGTGGGCAATTAGAAAGACTCACCCTCTATTGCTCAGAGGTCCTCTGCACAGTCACCGTGCACACCAGAGAAGAAGAAAACAAGTCACGTCAAGACACATGAGTTAGAAGGCAGTGCCTTCTGGGACTGTCCACCTCAATGTGCACAGCAGATGCCTCTGAGGGAGGTCTTGGGTCACGCCCCTTCCAACTACCCCTAGCATCCCTCTGACTCTGGCAGGGATCATTGTCACCAGCCCAATCCTTGCGCCTCACCAAATCAGGCAGGGCTGCTTGGTGATCCAGCCTCTCCACCTCCAGCCACCACTTTTCAGACTTCCCGCCACATCCCCGTCCCTCACTATCGCTCCTGCTCCAAAGCCTTCCGCCACAAACAAAACCACCAGCAACACTATACCACTGCCCGAAAACCTCTGCAGCATATGGTGTGCTCGTCCTGCAGACAGATGCCCACACTCAGCATTCTCTTTCTTTGGGGACTCTCTAAGTAGACAGTTGGAAGGGAGGACACGTTGCTAAGCACCCCGTCCCACAGAAGATGGATATACTCAGACTTATCAATCCACCCAACCCATCCCAATCCACCCTATTTTCTATCAGAAATAACGTGGCCAACAGGACTAGGGAAGAGACTGTCCCTCTGATGAGGATGCAACTTGAATGCTGTGTTCAGTTTTGGGGCCCTCACCACAAGAAGGGGGGTTTACAGTGTCAGGGGGTTCATGCTGCTTTTTATTTTGAGGACATACTCCAGAGGAGTTCACAGGAAGGTTTCCCTGTGGACCAGCTCTTGCTTTCAGGCAGTTGAAGGCCTGCTTGGGGATGGCTCTGCTCACCCGTCTCATTCTCCATTTCTTCCACTATCCTCACAAAACGGGGAATCTCCATAGCCTTCTGCATCGACTCGGGGGCGCTCCTAGTCTTTGCTGCCCCCTTTTGTTTTTGTGAAGAAACAGCAATTGCTGAGATGCTGGCAGCGCGTCCTGGAGGTTGAGACCACCCCTCTGCAAGGACAATGTCCAAAGGCTCTGAAATCCTATCCTTCCCAGGGGATTCCCACTTAGGTCTCTCTTGTGTGTGTGTGTGTGGTTACCATATGTTTGCTTGTTTCAGCTGGAGCAACAGTATGAGCTACGGGCAGGTAGCGAACGCCCATCCTTTTCCTTAACTCTTGCTCTCCTCTGCGCAACAGGCTTTTCCCCCTAGAAATACTATACTGAGCTGGAGGATGGTCCAAGTGCAATCTGGCTGTTTTTAAGCACGCGCTTCTTTGTGTGCCACCTGAATGCTTCCCCTTCCCAGAACAAGCTCTTTGAGACAGAGGCGTTCTCACGAGTAACCTGTGCTCAAAGGCATGTCCAGTGTCTGTTCTGATGGAAGCTGACCTCTTCTGATTTTATAATCAGCTGAATGTCATGGTGGACATCCCAGCTGAGCTCCACTCTCCCACGTTGCTGCTCCTCAGGAAATCGTTACTTTGGTTAGTTCCTTGCCTTATCCACAAGGACTTGGCTCTCGTCTGCAGCTGACGACCCTCATTATAATTCAGAGGAAACCCATTCCTCACAAACCAAAGCCACGTCCGCAGAGGGGGCCCCAGCTATGCTGATTTCCAAGCCTTTGTCCAGGGAAGGACTTTCTTTGCAAGCATTCCCCCCCCTCGGGAAGAGCAGAGGAAAGAGAAGATCTTGCCT
This sequence comes from Anas acuta, assembly GCF_963932015.1. Lineage (NCBI taxonomy): Eukaryota > Metazoa > Chordata > Aves > Anseriformes > Anatidae > Anas > Anas acuta. Next base: position 961,739 of record NC_089008.1, on the reverse strand, counting down.
TACAGCACAGGGAAGAGGGCATTCCACACAGTGCAGGCTGTCCTGCTCTGTGCTGGGAAACTGCACTGCGCACTGGCAGCCTGGGGTCCAGCTTATTTGCACGGGGACAGTTGATATGACAAAGCACTTGCTGGAGGTCCTTGGAAGCCAGAATTTCTGGAGCGGTAAGCTTCTGTCATTTCCCTGCTGTGGGCCCTTCAGGCAGCCCTCCACACACTGTTCTTCCAGGACAGATTTTCTTTGTGGGTAGTTCGGGTCAGCCTTGGCCCTCCCCTGCAAGGCTGCCCAGGTTTTCTCTGGGATAGAGTGAATTTTCATTATTGGAGCTAGTATGGTGCTGAGTTTTGGACTGAGGATGAAAAAGGAGTTTGGGCTTTACCTATTCAACCGACGTTATCTCAAACACGTGATTTCCTACACTTCTAGCTTTTGGATTCTCTCCTGCATCCCACTTGGGCAGAGCGAGTGAGGGCCTCTGTGGTGTTCAGCTGCCAGCCAGGGTCAAAACACAACCAAGTTGAGTCTTCCCTTGACTGTGTAGGAGAGCAGAGCATTTGGGCAGCTCCTACCTGCAAGACGGTTTACAATGGAAGAGTCCACTCCCTTGCCGGTGCAGTGATTGAATCTCACACACAGCCTTGACGTGGCTATTTGATAGGACCCTCACGCCAAGGAGAGAGATTCCTCCTTTGCTGTCTGAGTGAAAAGGAACAAGAGAAGTGACATGCCAACTGCCCAGCATCTTCATACGAGCTCATCGTGCACAAGCCTTCCACTACCAATTGCAGCCGTACACTGGGCTAGCATAGGACATGGACGATGTCAAAGATGTGTGCTTGATCCAGGACTTTGGTAGGGACTGTGTGGGGGAAGGCGAAAGTTCCAGACGAGAACACAGCAAAGGTCAGCAGGCATCTCTGCTAAGGCTAGCAACTATTTCGCTCACCGTCTGGCAGCTTCTGCCGATGTGCAGAGACGTCCGACCCTCTTCTCTCAACTCCTATATGCCTTCAAAAGCTAGAGCTCTTCCTTGCCTTTGGTGTTCCTCTTGCATGGTGGTCCACCCCTGAGAGTTAATCAGAACCCCCTCTCCTCCTCCCAGTGGGTTCTCTCCAAGGGCATGACCATTCCTGACACGTGCACAGGTAAAGCTGAAGGCAGAGCGGTGAGTGCTTTGTGCTCGGGACAGGCGATGGAGAAGGCTTACTGTGCTTTTTCCAAGAGCAATGGTTTCACAGTGCTGGGGTGGGCCTTTAGCATGACAGACCTCCACAGGTTCCTCCTCTCTGGCAGTGTGCCACACCAGCTGCCATCCCAGAAGGAGCAGCAAATGCACAAAGAGAGCCGGGCGGAGGCGGAGGATGCCCGAGCCCTCTGTGCCCATGTAGTGGGTTTACGTGGCAAGGTGTTGGTAGCAGGGGGCCATAGGGGTGGTTTCTGTGAGAAAGATCTAGAAGCCGCCCCATGTTTGGGAAGGGCCCCGTTGTTTTCCAGATCTGAGCCAATAAGCGATGTTGTTTTGCGCCTCTGTGAGAGCATATTTAAGACAGGGAAAAAAACGCTGCGCCACACAGCAGCCGGGAGAGTCAAGGGAGTGAGAAACAGCCTTGCAGGTGCCAAGGTCAGTGTAGAAGGAGGGGGAGAGGTGCTCCAGGCGCCGGAGCAGAAGTCCCCTGCGGCCTGTGGTGAGGACCATGGTGAAGCAGGATGTCCCCCTGCAGCCCATGGAGTACCACGGTGGAGCAGAGTTCCACGCTGCAGCCCGTGGAGGAGACCACGGTGGAGCAGGTGGCCCTGCACCGACGGAGGCTGCCGCCTGTGGAAGACCCCTGCCGGAGCAGATTCCGGGCCGGACCTGTAGCCCGTGGAGAGGAGACCACGCAGGAGCAGGTGATCTGGCAGGAGCTGCTGCCCGTGGGGGAGCCAGGTTGGAGCAGTTTTCTCCTGAGGGATGGACCCCGTGGTACGGACCCATATCTGGAGCAGTTCTGGAAGAGCTGCTGACTGTGGGAAGCCCACTCCGGATCAGTTCGTCAAGGACTGCATCCCGTGGGTGGGACCCCACAGCACAGGGGACGAGAGTGACCGAGAAGGAGCGGCAGAGAAGAAGTGCTGTAGACTGACCATAACCCCCATTCCCCCGTTCCCCTGCGCCGCTCGGGGGGAGGAGGTGGAAGAGGGTGGATGGGGGGGGAGGTGCTTTTGGTTTCTTTCCTTTGTTTCTCACTTCTCTAGCTTGTTAGTAATGAGTAATAAATCTTACTATCTGTCTTCTTACGCTGAGTCTGGTTTGCCCGTTACACTAATTATTGCGTGATTTTCTCGTCCTTATCTCAATCCTTGAGCCCTTTTCACATATTTTCTCCCCAGTCCTCTTTGAGGAGGGGGAGTGAGAGAGCGGCTGTGGTGGAGCTCGGCTGCCCACTCGAGCGGAACCACGACAGCCCACCGAGCTAGAACTGTCTGCATTGCACAGGGGAGACACGACCTCTCCCAAAGTGTGGCCAGAGAGGTGGAAACCTCCGGAGAAGCCCTTACAAAGATTCCAAATCTCTGAAAGCTGGCCTTGCTGGAGACCTTCCCAGCAGTGAAGTAGGATCCGTGAAGCAGCACTGGGGATTTCAAGGTAGGATGGGACCCCGGGAAGCAGAGGAAGGCACCCAGCAGTGCTCTTCTCATTCATCCCAAGACAAGTGCACTGCTCCCAGCCTCTCCGCTTCCCTTTGCCTCCAGACAGCATGCATGAAGCCAGGCCCTCACCTGCATGGGGAGTCTTCATCCTTCTCACCGGGACTGCCTGCTGAGGAGCTGCAGAGCTAGCACCTGCAAGAGAGTTTGGCGTTAAAAATGTCCCTTGTTTCTCTAGTGGCCACTAGGCATTTCTACGACAAATCCAAAGGTAGGGAACACCAGTTGGAACTCTGACCCTGGCACACTGGCTCACTCGATCGTGGTGCAGGTTCAGGGGCAGCTGCCATTGCTGGTGCAGCTGTAGTCACTCGCCTCCTCCAAGGCCTGTATGCCCTCAGGGAATCCTTGTGGGCAATTAGAAAGACTCACCCTCTATTGCTCAGAGGTCCTCTGCACAGTCACCGTGCACACCAGAGAAGAAGAAAACAAGTCACGTCAAGACACATGAGTTAGAAGGCAGTGCCTTCTGGGACTGTCCACCTCAATGTGCACAGCAGATGCCTCTGAGGGAGGTCTTGGGTCACGCCCCTTCCAACTACCCCTAGCATCCCTCTGACTCTGGCAGGGATCATTGTCACCAGCCCAATCCTTGCGCCTCACCAAATCAGGCAGGGCTGCTTGGTGATCCAGCCTCTCCACCTCCAGCCACCACTTTTCAGACTTCCCGCCACATCCCCGTCCCTCACTATCGCTCCTGCTCCAAAGCCTTCCGCCACAAACAAAACCACCAGCAACACTATACCACTGCCCGAAAACCTCTGCAGCATATGGTGTGCTCGTCCTGCAGACAGATGCCCACACTCAGCATTCTCTTTCTTTGGGGACTCTCTAAGTAGACAGTTGGAAGGGAGGACACGTTGCTAAGCACCCCGTCCCACAGAAGATGGATATACTCAGACTTATCAATCCACCCAACCCATCCCAATCCACCCTATTTTCTATCAGAAATAACGTGGCCAACAGGACTAGGGAAGAGACTGTCCCTCTGATGAGGATGCAACTTGAATGCTGTGTTCAGTTTTGGGGCCCTCACCACAAGAAGGGGGGTTTACAGTGTCAGGGGGTTCATGCTGCTTTTTATTTTGAGGACATACTCCAGAGGAGTTCACAGGAAGGTTTCCCTGTGGACCAGCTCTTGCTTTCAGGCAGTTGAAGGCCTGCTTGGGGATGGCTCTGCTCACCCGTCTCATTCTCCATTTCTTCCACTATCCTCACAAAACGGGGAATCTCCATAGCCTTCTGCATCGACTCGGGGGCGCTCCTAGTCTTTGCTGCCCCCTTTTGTTTTTGTGAAGAAACAGCAATTGCTGAGATGCTGGCAGCGCGTCCTGGAGGTTGAGACCACCCCTCTGCAAGGACAATGTCCAAAGGCTCTGAAATCCTATCCTTCCCAGGGGATTCCCACTTAGGTCTCTCTTGTGTGTGTGTGTGTGGTTACCATATGTTTGCTTGTTTCAGCTGGAGCAACAGTATGAGCTACGGGCAGGTAGCGAACGCCCATCCTTTTCCTTAACTCTTGCTCTCCTCTGCGCAACAGGCTTTTCCCCCTAGAAATACTATACTGAGCTGGAGGATGGTCCAAGTGCAATCTGGCTGTTTTTAAGCACGCGCTTCTTTGTGTGCCACCTGAATGCTTCCCCTTCCCAGAACAAGCTCTTTGAGACAGAGGCGTTCTCACGAGTAACCTGTGCTCAAAGGCATGTCCAGTGTCTGTTCTGATGGAAGCTGACCTCTTCTGATTTTATAATCAGCTGAATGTCATGGTGGACATCCCAGCTGAGCTCCACTCTCCCACGTTGCTGCTCCTCAGGAAATCGTTACTTTGGTTAGTTCCTTGCCTTATCCACAAGGACTTGGCTCTCGTCTGCAGCTGACGACCCTCATTATAATTCAGAGGAAACCCATTCCTCACAAACCAAAGCCACGTCCGCAGAGGGGGCCCCAGCTATGCTGATTTCCAAGCCTTTGTCCAGGGAAGGACTTTCTTTGCAAGCATTCCCCCCCCCCGGGAAGAGCAGAGGAAAGAGAAGATCTTGCCTTACAGCACAGGGAAGAGGGCATTCCACACAGTGCAGGCTGTCCTGCTCTGTGCTGGGAAACTGCACTGCGCACTGGCAGCCTGGGGTCCAGCTTATTTGCACGGGGACAGTTGATATGACAAAGCACTTGCTGGAGGTCCTTGGAAGCCAGAATTTCTGGAGCGGTAAGCTTCTGTCATTTCCCTGCTGTGGGCCCTTCAGGCAGCCCTCCACACACTGTTCTTCCAGGACAGATTTTCTTTGTGGGTAGTTCGGGTCAGCCTTGGCCCTCCCCTGCAAGGCTGCCCAGGTTTTCTCTGGGATAGAGTGAATTTTCATTATTGGAGCTAGTATGGTGCTGAGTTTTGGACTGAGGATGAAAAAGGAGTTTGGGCTTTACCTATTCAACCGACGTTATCTCAAACACGTGATTTCCTACACTTCTAGCTTTTGGATTCTCTCCTGCATCCCACTTGGGCAGAGCGAGTGAGGGCCTCTGTGGTGTTCAGCTGCCAGCCAGGGTCAAAACACAACCAAGTTGAGTCTTCCCTTGACTGTGTAGGAGAGCAGAGCATTTGGGCAGCTCCTACCTGCAAGACGGTTTACAATGGAAGAGTCCACTCCCTTGCCGGTGCAGTGATTGAATCTCACACACAGCCTTGACCTGGCTATTTGATAGGACCCTCACGCCAAGGAGAGAGATTCCTCCTTTGCTGTCTGAGTGAAAAGGAACAAGAGAAGTGACATGCCAACTGCCCAGCATCTTCATACGAGCTCATCGTGCACAAGCCTTCCACTACCAATTGCAGCCGTACACTGGGCTAGCATAGGACATGGACGATGTCAAAGATGTGTGCTTGATCCAGGACTTTGGTAGGGACTGTGTGGGGGAAGGCGAAAGTTCCAGACGAGAACACAGCAAAGGTCAGCAGGCATCTCTGCTAAGGCTAGCAACTATTTCGCTCACCGTCTGGCAGCTTCTGCCGATGTGCAGAGACGTCCGACCCTCTTCTCTCAACTCCTATATGCCTTCAAAAGCTAGAGCTCTTCCTTGCCTTTGGTGTTCCTCTTGCATGGTGGTCCACCCCTGAGAGTTAATCAGAACCCCCTCTCCTCCTCCCAGTGGGTTCTCTCCAAGGGCATGACCATTCCTGACACGTGCACAGGTAAAGCTGAAGGCAGAGCGGGGAGTGCTTTGTGCTCGGGACAGGCGATGGAGAAGGCTTACTGTGCTTTTTCCAAGAGCAATGGTTTCACAGTGCTGGGGTGGGCCTTTAGCATGACAGACCTCCACAGGTTCCTCCTCTCTGGCAGTGTGCCACACCAGCTGCCATCCCAGAAGGAGCAGCAAATGCACAAAGAGAGCCGGGCGGAGGCGGAGGATGCCCGAGCCCTCTGTGCCCATGTAGTGGGTTTACGTGGCAAGGTGTTGGTAGCAGGGGGCCATAGGGGTGGTTTCTGTGAGAAAGATCTAGAAGCCGCCCCATGTTTGGGAAGGGCCCCGTTGTTTTCCAGATCTGAGCCAATAAGCGATGTTGTTTTGCGCCTCTGTGAGAGCATATTTAAGACAGGGAAAAAAACGCTGCGCCACACAGCAGCCGGGAGAGTCAAGGGAGTGAGAAACAGCCTTGCAGGTGCCAAGGTCAGTGTAGAAGGAGGGGGAGAGGTGCTCCAGGCGCCGGAGCAGAAGTCCCCTGCGGCCTGTGGTGAGGACCATGGTGAAGCAGGATGTCCCCCTGCAGCCCATGGAGTACCACGGTGGAGCAGAGTTCCACGCTGCAGCCCGTGGAGGAGACCACGGTGGAGCAGGTGGCCCTGCACCGACGGAGGCTGCCGCCTGTGGAAGACCCCTGCCGGAGCAGATTCCGGGCCGGACCTGTAGCCCGTGGAGAGGAGACCACGCAGGAGCAGGTGATCTGGCAGGAGCTGCTGCCCGTGGGGGAGCCAGGTTGGAGCAGTTTTCTCCTGAGGGATGGACCCCGTGGTACGGACCCATATCTGGAGCAGTTCTGGAAGAGCTGCTGACTGTGGGAAGCCCACTCCGGATCAGTTCGTCAAGGACTGCATCCCGTGGGTGGGACCCCACAGCACAGGGGACGAGAGTGACCGAGAAGGAGCGGCAGAGAAGAAGTGCTGTAGACTGACCATAACCCCCATTCCCCCGTTCCCCTGCGCCGCTCGGGGGGAGGAGGTGGAAGAGGGTGGATGGGGGGGGAGGTGCTTTTGGTTTCTTTCCTTTGTTTCTCACTTCTCTAGCTTGTTAGTAATGAGTAATAAATCTTACTATCTGTCTTCTTACGCTGAGTCTGGTTTGCCCGTTACACTAATTATTGCGTGATTTTCTCGTCCTTATCTCAATCCTTGAGCCCTTTTCACATATTTTCTCCCCAGTCCTCTTTGAGGAGGGGGAGTGAGAGAGCGGCTGTGGTGGAGCTCGGCTGCCCACTCGAGCGGAACCACGACAGCCCACCGAGCTAGAACTGTCTGCATTGCACAGGGGAGACACGACCTCTCCCAAAGTGTGGCCAGAGAGGTGGAAACCTCCGGAGAAGCCCTTACAAAGATTCCAAATCTCTGAAAGCTGGCCTTGCTGGAGACCTTCCCAGCAGTGAAGTAGGATCCGTGAAGCAGCACTGGGGATTTCAAGGTAGGATGGGACCCCGGGAAGCAGAGGAAGGCACCCAGCAGTGCTCTTCTCATTCATCCCAAGACAAGTGCACTGCTCCCAGCCTCTCCGCTTCCCTTTGCCTCCAGACAGCATGCATGAAGCCAGGCCCTCACCTGCATGGGGAGTCTTCATCCTTCTCACCGGGACTGCCTGCTGAGGAGCTGCAGAGCTAGCACCTGCAAGAGAGTTTGGCGTTAAAAATGTCCCTTGTTTCTCTAGTGGCCACTAGGCATTTCTACGACAAATCCAAAGGTAGGGAACACCAGTTGGAACTCTGACCCTGGCACACTGGCTCACTCGATCGTGGTGCAGGTTCAGGGGCAGCTGCCATTGCTGGTGCAGCTGTAGTCACTCGCCTCCTCCAAGGCCTGTATGCCCTCAGGGAATCCTTGTGGGCAATTAGAAAGACTCACCCTCTATTGCTCAGAGGTCCTCTGCACAGTCACCGTGCACACCAGAGAAGAAGAAAACAAGTCACGTCAAGACACATGAGTTAGAAGGCAGTGCCTTCTGGGACTGTCCACCTCAATGTGCACAGCAGATGCCTCTGAGGGAGGTCTTGGGTCACGCCCCTTCCAACTACCCCTAGCATCCCTCTGACTCTGGCAGGGATCATTGCCACCAGCCCAATCCTTGCGCCTCACCAAATCAGGCAGAGCTGCTTGGTGATCCAGCCTCTCCACCTCCAGCCACCACTTTTCAGACTTCCCGCCACATCCCCGTCCCTCACTATCGCTCCTGCTCCAAAGCCTTCCGCCACAAACAAAACCACCAGCAACACTATACCACTGCCCGAAAACCTCCGCAGCATATGGTGTGCTCGTCCTGCAGACAGATGCCCACACTCAGCATTCTCTTTCTTTGGGGACTCTCTAAGTAGACAGTTGGAAGGGAGGACACGTTGCTAAGCACCCCGTCCCACAGAAGATGGATATACTCAGACTTATCAATCCACCCAACCCATCCCAATCCACCCTATTTTCTATCAGAAATAACGTGGCCAACAGGACTAGGGAAGAGACTGTCCCTCTGATGAGGATGCAACTTGAATGCTGTGTTCAGTTTTGGGGCCCTCACCACAAGAAGGGGGGTTTACAGTGTCAGGGGGTTCATGCTGCTTTTTATTTTGAGGACATACTCCAGAGGAGTTCACAGGAAGGTTTCCCTGTGGACCAGCTCTTGCTTTCAGGCAGTTGAAGGCCTGCTTGGGGATGGCTCTGCTCACCCGTCTCATTCTCCATTTCTTCCACTATCCTCACAAAACGGGGAATCTCCATAGCCTTCTGCATCGACTCGGGGGCGCTCCTAGTCTTTGCTGCCCCCTTTTGTTTTTGTGAAGAAACAGCAATTGCTGAGATGCTGGCAGCGCGTCCTGGAGGTTGAGACCACCCCTCTGCAAGGACAATGTCCAAAGGCTCTGAAATCCTATCCTTCCCAGGGGATTCCCACTTAGGTCTCTCTTGTGTGTGTGTGTGTGGTTACCATATGTTTGCTTGTTTCAGCTGGAGCAACAGTATGAGCTACGGGCAGGTAGCGAACGCCCATCCTTTTCCTTAACTCTTGCTCTCCTCTGCGCAACAGGCTTTTCCCCCTAGAAATACTATACTGAGCTGGAGGATGGTCCAAGTGCAATCTGGCTGTTTTTAAGCACGCGCTTCTTTGTGTGCCACCTGAATGCTTCCCCTTCCCAGAACAAGCTCTTTGAGACAGAGGCGTTCTCACGAGTAACCTGTGCTCAAAGGCATGTCCAGTGTCTGTTCTGATGGAAGCTGACCTCTTCTGATTTTATAATCAGCTGAATGTCATGGTGGACATCCCAGCTGAGCTCCACTCTCCCACGTTGCTGCTCCTCAGGAAATCGTTACTTTGGTTAGTTCCTTGCCTTATCCACAAGGACTTGGCTCTCGTCTGCAGCTGACGACCCTCATTATAATTCAGAGGAAACCCATTCCTCACAAACTAAAGCCACGTCCGCAGAGGGGGCCCCAGCTATGCTGATTTCCAAGCCTTTGTCCAGGGAAGGACTTTCTTTGCAAGCATTCCCCCCCCCCGGGAAGAGCAGAGGAAAGAGAAGATCTTGCCTTACAGCACAGGGAAGAGGGCATTCCACACAGTGCAGGCTGTCCTGCTCTGTGCTGGGAAACTGCACTGCGCACTGGCAGCCTGGGGTCCAGCTTATTTGCACGGGGACAGTTGATATGACAAAGCACTTGCTGGAGGTCCTTGGAAGCCAGAATTTCTGGAGCGGTAAGCTTCTGTCATTTCCCTGCTGTGGGCCCTTCAGGCAGCCCTCCACACACTGTTCTTCCAGGACAGATTTTCTTTGTGGGTAGTTCGGGTCAGCCTTGGCCCTCCCCTGCAAGGCTGCCCAGGTTTTCTCTGGGATAGAGTGAATTTTCATTATTGGAGCTAGTATGGTGCTGAGTTTTGGACTGAGGATGAAAAAGGAGTTTGGGCTTTACCTATTCAACCGACGTTATCTCAAACACGTGATTTCCTACACTTCTAGCTTTTGGATTCTCTCCTGCATCCCACTTGGGCAGAGCGAGTGAGGGCCTCTGTGGTGTTCAGCTGCCAGCCAGGGTCAAAACACAACCAAGTTGAGTCTTCCCTTGACTGTGTAGGAGAGCAGAGCATTTGGGCAGCTCCTACCTGCAAGACGGTTTACAATGGAAGAGTCCACTCCCTTGCCGGTGCAGTGATTGAATCTCACACACAGCCTTGACGTGGCTATTTGATAGGACCCTCACGCCAAGGAGAGAGATTCCTCCTTTGCTGTCTGAGTGAAAAGGAACAAGAGAAGTGACATGCCAACTGCCCAGCATCTTCATACGAGCTCATCGTGCACAAGCCTTCCACTACCAATTGCAGCCGTACACTGGGCTAGCATAGGACATGGACGATGTCAAAGATGTGTGCTTGATCCAGGACTTTGGTAGGGACTGTGTGGGGGAAGGCGAAAGTTCCAGACGAGAACACAGCAAAGGTCAGCAGGCATCTCTGCTAAGGCTAGCAACTATTTCGCTCACCGTCTGGCAGCTTCTGCCGATGTGCAGAGACGTCCGACCCTCTTCTCTCAACTCCTATATGCCTTCAAAAGCTAGAGCTCTTCCTTGCCTTTGGTGTTCCTCTTGCATGGTGGTCCACCCCTGAGAGTTAATCAGAACCCCCTCTCCTCCTCCCAGTGGGTTCTCTCCAAGGGCATGACCATTCCTGACACGTGCACAGGTAAAGCTGAAGGCAGAGCGGGGAGTGCTTTGTGCTCGGGACAGGCGATGGAGAAGGCTTACTGTGCTTTTTCCAAGAGCAATGGTTTCACAGTGCTGGGGTGGGCCTTTAGCATGACAGACCTCCACAGGTTCCTCCTCTCTGGCAGTGTGCCACACCAGCTGCCATCCCAGAAGGAGCAGCAAATGCACAAAGAGAGCCGGGCGGAGGCGGAGGATGCCCGAGCCCTCTGTGCCCATGTAGTGGGTTTACGTGGCAAGGTGTTGGTAGCAGGGGGCCATAGGGGTGGTTTCTGTGAGAAAGATCTAGAAGCCGCCCCATGTTTGGGAAGGGCCCCGTTGTTTTCCAGATCTGAGCCAATAAGCGATGTTGTTTTGCGCCTCTGTGAGAGCATATTTAAGACAGGGAAAAAAACGCTGCGCCACACAGCAGCCGGGAGAGTCAAGGGAGTGAGAAACAGCCTTGCAGGTGCCAAGGTCAGTGTAGAAGGAGGGGGAGAGGTGCTCCAGGCGCCGGAGCAGAAGTCCCCTGCGGCCTGTGGTGAGGACCATGGTGAAGCAGGATGTCCCCCTGCAGCCCATGGAGTACCACGGTGGAGCAGAGTTCCACGCTGCAGCCCGTGGAGGAGACCACGGTGGAGCAGGTGGCCCTGCACCGACGGAGGCTGCCGCCTGTGGAAGACCCCTGCCGGAGCAGATTCCGGGCCGGACCTGTAGCCCGTGGAGAGGAGACCACGCAGGAGCAGGTGATCTGGCAAGAGCTGCTGCCCGTGGGGGAGCCAGGTTGGAGCAGTTTTCTCCTGAGGGATGGACCCCGTGGTACGGACCCATATCTGGAGCAGTTCTGGAAGAGCTGCTGACTGTGGGAAGCCCACTCCGGATCAGTTCGTCAAGGACTGCATCCCGTGGGTGGGACCCCACAGCACAGGGGACGAGAGTGACCGAGAAGGAGCGGCAGAGAAGAAGTGCTGTAGACTGACCATAACCCCCATTCCCCCGTTCCCCTGCGCCGCTCGGGGGGAGGAGGTGGAAGAGGGTGGATGGGGGGGGAGGTGCTTTTGGTTTCTTTCCTTTGTTTCTCACTTCTCTAGCTTGTTAGTAATGAGTAATAAATCTTACTATCTGTCTTCTTACGCTGAGTCTGGTTTGCCCGTTACACTAATTATTGCGTGATTTTCTCGTCCTTATCTCAATCCTTGAGCCCTTTTCACATATTTTCTCCCCAGTCCTCTTTGAGGAGGGGGAGTGAGAGAGCGGCTGTGGTGGAGCTCGGCTGCCCACTCGAGCGGAACCACGACAGCCCACCGAGCTAGAACTGTCTGCATTGCACAGGGGAGACACGACCTCTCCCAAAGTGTGGCCAGAGAGGTGGAAACCTCCGGAGAAGCCCTTACAAAGATTCCAAATCTCTGAAAGCTGGCCTTGCTGGAGACCTTCCCAGCAGTGAAGTAGGATCCGTGAAGCAGCACTGGGGATTTCAAGGTAGGATGGGACCCCGGGAAGCAGAGGAAGGCACCCAGCAGTGCTCTTCTCATTCATCCCAAGACAAGTGCACTGCTCCCAGCCTCTCCGCTTCCCTTTGCCTCCAGACAGCATGCATGAAGCCAGGCCCTCACCTGCATGGGGAGTCTTCATCCTTCTCACCGGGACTGCCTGCTGAGGAGCTGCAGAGCTAGCACCTGCAAGAGAGTTTGGCGTTAAAAATGTCCCTTGTTTCTCTAGTGGCCACTAGGCATTTCTACGACAAATCCAAAGGTAGGGAACACCAGTTGGAACTCTGACCCTGGCACACTGGCTCACTCGATCGTGGTGCAGGTTCAGGGGCAGCTGCCATTGCTGGTGCAGCTGTAGTCACTCGCCTCCTCCAAGGCCTGTATGCCCTCAGGGAATCCTTGTGGGCAATTAGAAAGACTCACCCTCTATTGCTCAGAGGTCCTCTGCACAGTCACCGTGCACACCAGAGAAGAAGAAAACAAGTCACGTCAAGACACATGAGTTAGAAGGCAGTGCCTTCTGGGACTGTCCACCTCAATGTGCACAGCAGATGCCTCTGAGGGAGGTCTTGGGTCACGCCCCTTCCAACTACCCCTAGCATCCCTCTGACTCTGGCAGGGATCATTGCCACCAGCCCAATCCTTGCGCCTCACCAAATCAGGCAGAGCTGCTTGGTGATCCAGCCTCTCCACCTCCAGCCACCACTTTTCAGACTTCCCGCCACATCCCCGTCCCTCACTATCGCTCCTGCTCCAAAGCCTTCCGCCACAAACAAAACCACCAGCAACACTATACCACTGCCCGAAAACCTCCGCAGCATATGGTGTGCTCGTCCTGCAGACAGATGCCCACACTCAGCATTCTCTTTCTTTGGGGACTCTCTAAGTAGACAGTTGGAAGGGAGGACACGTTGCTAAGCACCCCGTCCCACAGAAGATGGATATACTCAGACTTATCAATCCACCCAACCCATCCCAATCCACCCTATTTTCTATCAGAAATAACGTGGCCAACAGGACTAGGGAAGAGACTGTCCCTCTGATGAGGATGCAACTTGAATGCTGTGTTCAGTTTTGGGGCCCTCACCACAAGAAGGGGGGTTTACAGTGTCAGGGGGTTCATGCTGCTTTTTATTTTGAGGACATACTCCAGAGGAGTTCACAGGAAGGTTTCCCTGTGGACCAGCTCTTGCTTTCAGGCAGTTGAAGGCCTGCTTGGGGATGGCTCTGCTCACCCGTCTCATTCTCCATTTCTTCCACTATCCTCACAAAACGGGGAATCTCCATAGCCTTCTGCATCGACTCGGGGGCGCTCCTAGTCTTTGCTGCCCCCTTTTGTTTTTGTGAAGAAACAGCAACTGCTGAGATGCTGGCAGCGCGTCCTGGAGGTTGAGACCACCCCTCTGCAAGGACAATGTCCAAAGGCTCTGAAATCCTATCCTTCCCAGGGGATTCCCACTTAGGTCTCTCTTGTGTGTGTGTGTGTGGTTACCATATGTTTGCTTGTTTCAGCTGGAGCAACAGTATGAGCTACGGGCAGGTAGCGAACGCCCATCCTTTTCCTTAACTCTTGCTCTCCTCTGCGCAACAGGCTTTTCCCCCTAGAAATACTATACTGAGCTGGAGGATGGTCCAAGTGCAATCTGGCTGTTTTTAAGCACGCGCTTCTTTGTGTGCCACCTGAATGCTTCCCCTTCCCAGAACAAGCTCTTTGAGACAGAGGCGTTCTCAAGAGTAACCTGTGCTCAAAGGCATGTCCAGTGTCTGTTCTGATGGAAGCTGACCTCTTCTGATTTTATAATCAGCTGAATGAAATGGTTGACATCACAGCTGAGCTCCACTCTCACATCTCACTGATTCTAAGGAAGTCATTACTTTGGTTAGTTCCTTACCTTATCCACAAGGACTTGGCTCTCAACTGTGGCTCAATACCCCAATTTAAATTCAAAGGAGGACCCCTTTGGCTTGCACCATTTGTATGAGGGAAGTCCCACAAAGGCTTGAAACAGTCCTCCTTATCTTACTACAAAGGAGGGAAATCTTTCAATGACCTTTTACCCCTCCCAGCATCTTCCTCTGAGCTCATTCCTTGAAAACTTTCCACTCCCCATCACAGCAGTACACTCTGCTGGAGTAGGATGTGCCTGACAGCAGCAAAGTGTGCCCCTAGCATGAAATCTATCCCTTCCCAAAGGCAAAGCCCTCTGCTGTGGATTGGAAGGGCTTCTGTGGATAACTAGCTCAGAGAAGTCAATCCCACAGGTGCTCACTTCTCTCCACAGTGATCCACCCCACCCGAGATGTTCCCAAGGAACACTGCGGTCAAGAGGAGTTGGATCCTGTGTACTTACTTGGAGACTGAAATGTTTTCCTTAGCTCTTGGATACATGGTATCTTGGTCTCATGTTCTTAACATAAGGTTCATATGAAAAGATAGGAAAGATGACATTTAGCCAAGACTTTCCCTGAAGGAAGGACAAGAACGTATTTGCACAGCTTTCGGGGAAGAACAGGTCATGTCAGCATCCCAAGAACCCTAGGGTCCTGTGAAACATGGTCGTAATAGCAATGTCTTGGGTTTGGGCCAATGTATCCTACCATGGAGCTCCAATTATGCTCTCAGGGCCTTGATGCTCTGTGAAGTGCCCCAGAGTCTAAGTGCAGCAGCCCATGCTGGGAAGTTTTCAGGGGACTCATGCTGCTCCTTCCTTTGAGAACACACCGAGGAAAAGTTCACAAGAAGGTTTCCCAGTGGACCAGCTTTTGCTTCCAGGCCGTTGAAGGCCTTCTTGGGCATGGCTCTGCTCACCTTTCTTGTTCTCCATTTGTTCCGCTATCTTCACAAAAGGACGAATCTTCATAACCTTCTGCATCGATTCAGGGGTGCTCCTCGTCTTTACTGCCCCTTTCATTTCTGTGAAGAAACAACAATTGTTGAGATGCTGATGACACACCCAAGAGGCTGAGACCCACTCTCTGCAAGGACAATGTGCAAAGGCTCTGAAATCCTATCCTTTCCAGGGAATTCCCACTTAGTTCTCTCTTGTGTGTGTGTGGTTGCCATATGTTTGCTTGTTTCAGCTGGAGCAACAGTATGAGCTACGGGCAGGTAATGAACACCCATCCTTTTCCTTAACTCTTGCTCTCCTCTGCGCAACAGGATTTTCCCATAGAAATGTTTGACCAACTCTGAGAATGGTCCAGGTGTGATCTGTGTGTTACCCAAGCACTTTGAGACAGAGGCGTTCTCAAGAGTAACCTGTGCTCAAAGGCATGTCCAGTGTCTGTTCTGATGGAAGCTGACCTCTTCTGATTTTATAATCAGCTGAATGAAATGGTTGACATCACAGCTGAGCTCCACTCTCACATCTCACTGATTCTAAGGAAGTCATTACTTTGGTTAGTTCCTTACCTTATCCACAAGGACTTGGCTCTCAACTGTGGCTCAATACCCCAATTTAAATTCAAAGGAGGACCCCTTTGGCTTGCACCATTTGTATGAGGGAAGTCCCACAAAGGCTTGAAACAGTCCTCCTTATCTTACTACAAAGGAGGGAAATCTTTCAATGACCTTTTACCCCTCCCAGCATCTTCCTCTGAGCTCATTCCTTGAAAACTTTCCACTCCCCATCACAGCAGTACACTCTGCTGGAGTAGGATGTGCCTGACAGCAGCAAAGTGTGCCCCTAGCATGAAATCTATCCCTTCCCAAAGGCAAAGCCCTCTGCTGTGGATTGGAAGGGCTTCTGTGGATAACTAGCTCAGAGAAGTCAATCCCACAGGTGCTCACTTCTCTCCACAGTGATCCACCCCACCCGAGATGTTCCCAAGGAACACTGCGGTCAAGAGGAGTTGGATCCTGTGTACTTACTTGGAGACTGAAATGTTTTCCTTAGCTCTTGGATACATGGTATCTTGGTCTCATGTTCTTAACATAAGGTTCATATGAAAAGATAGGAAAGATGACATTTAGCCAAGACTTTCCCTGAAGGAAGGACAAGAACGTATTTGCACAGCTTTCGGGGAAGAACAGGTCATGTCAGCATCCCAAGAACCCTAGGGTCCTGTGAAACATGGTCGTAATAGCAATGTCTTGGGTTTGGGCCAATGTATCCTACCATGGAGCTCCAATTATGCTCTCAGGGCCTTGATGCTCTGTGAAGTGCCCCAGAGTCTAAGTGCAGCAGCCCATGCTGGGAAGTTTTCAGGGGACTCATGCTGCTCCTTCCTTTGAGAACACACCGAGGAAAAGTTCACAAGAAGGTTTCCCAGTGGACCAGCTTTTGCTTCCAGGCCGTTGAAGGCCTTCTTGGGCATGGCTCTGCTCACCTTTCTTGTTCTCCATTTGTTCCGCTATCTTCACAAAAGGACGAATCTTCATAACCTTCTGCATCGATTCAGGGGTGCTCCTCGTCTTTACTGCCCCTTTCATTTCTGTGAAGAAACAACAATTGTTGAGATGCTGATGACACACCCAAGAGGCTGAGACCCACTCTCTGCAAGGACAATGTGCAAAGGCTCTGAAATCCTATCCTTTCCAGGGAATTCCCACTTAGTTCTCTCTTGTGTGTGTGTGGTTGCCATATGTTTGCTTGTTTCAGCTGGAGCAACAGTATGAGCTACGGGCAGGTAATGAACACCCATCCTTTTCCTTAACTCTTGCTCTCCTCTGCGCAACAGGATTTTCCCATAGAAATGTTTGACCAACTCTGAGAATGGTCCAGGTGTGATCTGTGTGTTACCCAAGCACTTTGAGACAGAGGCGTTCTCAAGAGTAACCTGTGCTCAAAGGCATGTCCAGTGTCTGTTCTGATGGAAGCTGACCTCTTCTGATTTTATAATCAGCTGAATGAAATGGTTGACATCACAGCTGAGCTCCACTCTCACATCTCACTGATTCTAAGGAAGTCATTACTTTGGTTAGTTCCTTACCTTATCCACAAGGACTTGGCTCTCAACTGTGGCTCAATACCCCAATTTAAATTCAAAGGAGGACCCCTTTGGCTTGCACCATTTGTATGAGGGAAGTCCCACAAAGGCTTGAAACAGTCCTCCTTATCTTACTACAAAGGAGGGAAATCTTTCAATGACCTTTTACCCCTCCCAGCATCTTCCTCTGAGCTCATTCCTTGAAAACTTTCCACTCCCCATCACAGCAGTACACTCTGCTGGAGTAGGATGTGCCTGACAGCAGCAAAGTGTGCCCCTAGCATGAAATCTATCCCTTCCCAAAGGCAAAGCCCTCTGCTGTGGATTGGAAGGGCTTCTGTGGATAACTAGCTCAGAGAAGTCAATCCCACAGGTGCTCACTTCTCTCCACAGTGATCCACCCCACCCGAGATGTTCCCAAGGAACACTGCGGTCAAGAGGAGTTGGATCCTGTGTACTTACTTGGAGACTGAAATGTTTTCCTTAGCTCTTGGATACATGGTATCTTGGTCTCATGTTCTTAACATAAGGTTCATATGAAAAGATAGGAAAGATGACATTTAGCCAAGACTTTCCCTGAAGGAAGGACAAGAACGTATTTGCACAGCTTTCGGGGAAGAACAGGTCATGTCAGCATCCCAAGAACCCTAGGGTCCTGTGAAACATGGTCGTAATAGCAATGTCTTGGGTTTGGGCCAATGTATCCTACCATGGAGCTCCAATTATGCTCTCAGGGCCTTGATGCTCTGTGAAGTGCCCCAGAGTCTAAGTGCAGCAGCCCATGCTGGGAAGTTTTCAGGGGGCTCATGCTGCTTCTTCCTTTGAGAACACACCGAGGAAAAGTTCACAAGAAGGTTTCCCAGTGGACCAGCTTTTGCTTCCAGGCCGTTGAAGGCCTTCTTGGGGATTCCTCTGCTTACCTAGTTCCTTCTCCATCTTTTTCACTATCTTCTCAGAAAAAGAGTCTCTCCACACAACCTCCTGCTTTGATTCAATGTGCTCCTTTTGTTTGCTGCCACTTTTGTTTCTGTGAAGAAACAACAATAACCTGTGCTCAAAGACATGTCTCTGTTCTGATGGAAGCTGATCTCTTCTGATTTTATAGTTAGCTGATTATAAAATAAGCTCTTCTCCCAGAACTGCTCATCATGTTTCCTCTCCATGGCCTTCAGTTTCCATCACCTTCAGCTGGCTGGAACAGGCTCTGTCTGGCATAAGGCAGACACTAGTCTCATCCCTCAGAGGCCACCCCTGTATTCCCTTCCTGACAATGAATAAAACTCCAAGGATGTGTTTGTGAAATTGAATGTATGTGCCTCTATGTAGGCAACTCATATCAACCCATCTCAGAAGAACCTTCTCTTTGTCATGTCTGAACTCTGATTTCCTGATGTGTGCTTTGTGCATCCTGCAGGGGAGGCACAAACTCTGGCTTCAGTAATGTATTTCCTAAAATGCACCGTTTATATATCAGAACATTGATTTTTGAGACAGAAAAGGCAGCACAGATTTCCACCTAGTTACAGCATCACATCTGAAGGGAAATTTGAAAGAAAGCCAGTCCCAGATGACAGCACAGTCCCAGAGGATGCAATTTCAGAAACATCCTTATTCTAAAGAACGAGTGATGAAAATGTACAATGTAAGCATAGGAACAATCACATAGGAAACGGGTCTTCAGCTCACAAGTGTACTTTTATTGAAGGGAGGAAGAGGAACCCTGAAGAGGAGCCTTCAGAGTCCAGGTCTCATGGATTACTGAGTCAGACCTGCTAGGCTGCTGAGGAGGTCTCCAGTAACCAAGGGCCTCCCGAAAGATGCCAGGCCCCCATGACAGAGGTATGAACTGCACCCCTGCAAGTGAGTTAGTGACTCTGCTTTCTCAAGCATGTAAACCTCTGCACACAGTCTCAGGAAGGACACTGAGAAACATGTTCTCCTCATGGAGATACTTTAAGTCCTAGGCCCAGAGACATAAGTCCTCCTCAGGGCAATTAATGCCCAAAGTAACCATGACAGGAAAGAGCACCACAGAGATAAGATACTTCCCATCTCAGTAGTTCTGAAAGCAACAGAAACTCCCACAAACAGATGACAAAAAGACTTGAAAATAACTTTGTGGAAACACAGTTTCAAGCAGTGTCTTCTTCTGCAACTGGAGTACCCACCCTGAGCAACTGAAACTTTTCTGCAAGGTGAACTGACTCTTGGAGGGAGAAATCCCCTATGAGAAACAGAGGAAAGAATTGTTCCCCTCATTGATTTTGCATTCATACCTTGCCATGCCTTGGCTTACTTTTTGTCACAGACAAACAACTTATGATGACAAGTGCATGTGTACTTCTGATCAACTTTCTTTTCTCAATTTCATTTCATTTTCGAATGCAAATTTGAAAATGCCTTAAAATCCAATATATATAAACACTAGACATGCTTGAACACAGTTAGTGAAAGCTGTATTCCTTCAAACTTCTTAATAATTAATCAATGAATCACAGAATCATCTAGGTTGGAAGAGACCTCCAAGATCACTGAGTCCAACCTCTCACCTAACACTAACAACTCCTCCACTAAACCATATCACTAAGCTTTAAATCTAAACGTCTTTTAAAGACCTCCAGGGATGGTGACTGAACCACTTCCCTGGGCAGCCTATTCCAATGCCTAACAACCCTTTCAGTAAAGAAGTTCTTCCCAATATCAAATTATTAATTTATTTTCTGATAGCCAAGAAGGAAAATCAAAGGTAACATAGCACACTCTACATTTTCAGGGTTTTTTTTTTTTTTTTTCCTGGAAACAGTACAACAGAGTGATACATTCTTAAAGAATAACTGTGGATATATACAAAACTTTGGATATATATAAAAATGCTATAACGTACCTTCAGAAAATCCTCATCTCATCTGTGTCACTCCTGACCTGACTGGCTTTCACTTGCAGTATGACGGCACAGTTATGGGCAGCCTTCAGTGCTCTTGGACTTTACACAGTTACAGGGAAGAGGGCTCTAAAAAAATGTTGACACCTGGGCACCTGAGTGGCAGAAGAGTTTTTATCACCCTTGGAAACCTCACCCTTGGATAAGATTTAGTGTTGTGACTCTCTAAGGAATGCCTGCAGGTAATCTGAGGAAGAAAGGTTGCAGGAAATACATGACGTGTGCTTGGAGTTATCTTGAATATGCCTCTGGTACAGATAACATATGAACGGCTCCTACCCAAAGAAGACCAGTCACTAAGAGCAATATAGCTGTACTTTCAGAAATGGTTTTCCCCTCTGATATCACCACGGAGACAAATTACTTTTTGAAAAGAAACCTTTTTATTGTGCATTGTTAGGGATGCCTCTGTTGGCCCAATAGGACCATATCTACATTTTTCTATCATTCCCTTTACAGAACGTCATAGAAAATTCAGTGGTGAAAGAAACCTTCTAGATTCGGAATAATTTGTGAAACGGTTTTAAGAAGCTTTGACCTGCCTATGCAAGCAGTGATTTCCAGATGTAACATGTCAGCAGCTGTGTTCTAGATGTCTTCTGTAAATAAGAGAAGATTGTCCTCTTTTGAAACTGACAAGAGTTGCCACTTGTAATGTTTGAAAGCCCTATCTGAAATCCTCTGCTATTTACTGCCATATCATACCTCCCCTCAAGGAACTATTTAAAGTACAAAAGTCATTTGTAGCACTTATCAGGGTTTCTTAGATTGCTTTTCCTGGACTTTTGATGGTAATTTTATGAAATATTAACTTGTGTTGTGGATTAGTCTGTCAGGCAGCTAAGCAACAGACAGTCATTTGCCCAGTGTCTCCCTGACATGGGACAAGGGAGACAATCTGGAAATAGAAAAGCAAAACTCATGAGCTGAAATGACATTTAATAGGAAATAAAAGAATGATGGAAAACAAATGATGCACAGTGTAATTGCTCACTAGCAGCCAGTCCCTCAGCAACTGCAGCCCCCTTGGACAACTCCCTCCAGATTAGATGGTTCAGCTTGATGTTGTGGAATATCCTTTTCCTTAGTTTGGGTCAGCTGTCCTTGTTGTCTCCATTCCCAGCTTCTTGTGCACCCTCACTCTCCTCACAGGCAGGGCAGCATAAAAACATAAAAATCCTCAACTTATTGTGAGGACAGCTTTGCATCATTTAAAACATCAGAGTGTTATGAACATTAGTCTTATCCTAAATCTAAAACACAGCACCATAGAAATTATTAAGAAGAAGAAGAACTATCCTAGCGAAGACCAGGACCTTTGGCAGCCTCATACGAACCTGTCTTGCTTCTCCTCCCACAGCCTCCCACACCCCTTTCCCCATCCAGGGCACTAGAATTTTCTGTTCAAGCCCTTTAGCCCTTTAGACAAGTAGGAATATTCTTACAAGATAAGATCATTAGCAAGAGTTAATATTTGAACTTAATGTAACAGAACCTCCAGAGTTTTCAGCAATTCTTGGTATGGAGTAGTTGTTGAGAACTAAGTGAGTGTTGGTGCTCATTCTGAAGTTCGTGTTAGAAGCATGATCATCAAGGAGATTCTGGGATACTGAGGGACTGAGATAGACACACATACAGGATGGCTACCCACAGGATGGTTTATTTATTGTGATTGGAGAGTCACCAAAACATACACAAACAAGCTAGAGAGAAGGGAATAAACCCATGGTTTGTTCCCTTGATATTGGAAGCCATGCCTTGTAATATAGGCAGACTTGGTCTCAAGAGCTCTACTTAGAGTCTCACTACATCTACATTCCTAGCTGTCATCCATATCCTATAGGAGCACTTCCTGCACTTGACCGCTGTGCATGGGGCAAGTAGCAGAATAATAGTAAAGGGGTTCTGATTACCTGCTATTTCATAGGACAGGATTTGCAGGCAGCTTCTCTTTCAGGCCTTTCACAGGCTGATGGAAGAGAGGCACGTGGATGCCTGCTGAGGGAGAAGCACTGCTGTGTCTGTGTAGTTTTATGAGGTTTAGAGTGCTAGTTAGAAAAGGAAGTTCATCTAAATGTGCCTGCAGAATTGTCTAGTTTTAGGTGAGATTGTCTTGCTTGTTTGTTAATTTCTTCCAATATGTGTTTCTAGGTGGTATCTGGTCTGATTCATCTAGTCTCTTGTTCATTTGCTCCTTGCCTATTAGAACTTCTTGTATTTCAAACCCATGGCCAAGGTTTTCTCTGAGGGATGTCAAACTGCTGGCAACTGCCTTGATCTGAGATTTCAACACCAAAAGAGGACCATGAGATTATGTTTTGAGATGTTGGTGGATACTTATAAACTTATGATCCAGTAAATTCTTCATTTCTTCTTGACTCGACCTAATCTCAGCCATCAGGCATTCTTCCATCTTCTGTCCTAAGAGTTAGTAACAAACCACACTTAACAGTTGGTAAAATTGTGGTTATTAAAAATTTATTAAGAACCCTTATTACAATGAAATGATAGATGATATTAGACAAGGATCTCATACCTATTGTACTGAAAAGACTACAGCTATAGTAAGAGAGGCTGAATTCCTGTTTTTTTTGCAGTCCAGCGAACACAGAAAATGCAATCGTTAGAGCTCAGAATGATAAGAATTATGAAAATGCTTAGCATTTCATCTTGTCACAAAGAATATAATGAGCTCTCTAATTTTCATCACATGTGAGTGGAATCCGTGGCAAGATTTCTCCCAAAATACTACTTATGTGAAGATTCCCTGAATATGGCTAAGGTGGCAAGTTCACAAACAGAAGTTTATTCTGTTGCCTCTGGATACAAGACAAGATACAACAACTTAGGTGTCATGGCATTCAAATGGTGTGTTTTCTCCTTTATTTGCCTTCATCAACCATCTTTTTCAAGTTCTCCCTTTCACCCCCACCTGGATGTAGTACTCCAAGTCAGGCCTCACAAGGGCAGATAAGAGGGGGACATGTCCTGAGCACTGACATGTCCTGAGTACTGGGACAGTAATAAGCCTCGGTGGTACCACTGGTGACTGGCCTCCAACTGAAATGGAACTCCATTCACCATGACTCTTTGGGTCTGGCCACCCAGCCAGATTTTAACCCAATGAAGTGTACACCAATTCAAGCCTTGAGCATGCAGCTCCTCCAGGAGCATGCTGCGGGAAATGGTTTCAAGAGCCTTACTGAAGTCTAGGTAGACCACATCCACAGCCTTTCCCTCTTCAACTGAGCACATAACCTTGTCATAAAAGGAGATCTGGTTCCTCAAGCAGGAACTGCCTTTGGAAAACCCATGCTGACTAGGCCTGATTGCCTGGTTGCCCTGCATGATGATACTCAAGATAATCTGCCCCATGAGCTTTCCCAGCACCGAGGGCAGACTGACAGGCCTGTAGTTTCCCGGATCATCCCTCCAGCCCTTCTTGTAGATGAATGTCACATTTTCTAGGTGCTAGTCAACTGAGACCTACCCTGATAACAAGGACTGCTGATAAATGATGGAAAGTGGCTCAATGAACACTTTCACCAGCTCCCTCAGCACCCTCAGGTGGATCCCACCTGGCCCCATAGACTTGCATACATCATGGCAGTCCAGTGAAGTACATGCTGACTGGAAGGGGGAAAACACTGCCAAGACCCAGGGATCTGCAGGCCTTTCAGTCTCACCTGTGTGCCTGGCAAGATCATACAGATCATACTCCTGGAAACTATACTAAGGCACACAATGTGACATCCAATGTGGCTTCAAAAGGGCAGATCATTGCCTGACAAATCTGGTGTCCTTCTACCTTGGCATTATAACATTGGTGGATAGAGGAAGAGCAACTGACATCATCTACCTGGATTTGTGCAAAGCATTTGAGGGGTACCAACCTGCCACACCATGCAGGGACTTGTTGCCACTGGCCCTTATCCTCTAGTTCAGTGCTTTCAGCCAGGTGGAGAGATGATACAGTCCTCCAACGTGTGTTTTCCTTATGCCTGCTGGGCCTGTCTCAGGGAAGGTAGGGAGTGGCTCCAGTAGTCTGTCTCTCTCTTGGACTCCCTGGTACTCCTCAGCCTCTTCACCCATTCCCTGAGTTCTGTCAATAGGTGGAGGAGTGCCTCTACCTGGATGTCCCTCCCACAGTTTTGCTTGCTCGTGCTGTCCTGAGCTGGTGTGAGAGTTGGGCATACCTTGCAGCCTGACACCTGGGTGGCAGTATGTTCCCCCCAGAGCGCCGCCTGGGGGGCTGCATTACTTTTGGGGGGTGTCAAGCTCTGAGGGTCTGTGGCTTTCTGATGGGTAGATAACATTCATCCCTGAACAAGGTGGCCAAGCATCTGGGCAACGACATAGTTGACAAGCCACTCTCCATCATCTGTGAAAAGTCATGGCAATCAGGTGAAATCCTTGGTGACTGGTAGAGAAACATCACTCCTGTTTTTATAAAGGTCAGATAGGAGGACCCAGGGAACTACAAAACAGTGAGCCCCACCTCCATGCCTGGGGAGATCATGGAACAGATTTTTCCTGGAAGCAATGTCAAGGCACATGTAAGACAAGGAGGTAATCTGAGACAGTGTGGTGGTTTTACCGTGCTGGGCAGCTAAACCCCACAACCGCTCTCTCACTCCCCCTCCTTTAGATGAGGAGGGGGAGAAGTAAAGCAAAGAACTAACGGGTTGAGATAAGGATAATTTAATTAAAGAGAAATAATTCTAATAATTGAAGAAAGATTATTATGAACTAAACAATTTAACTAAAGGGAAATAAAAAGGGAAAGGGGAAAAGGGAGGGGGAAAGGGAAAAAATAAAAAGAAGGGAGGAAAACAAACAAATAAAATAAATGAAGGCTATATGGAAGTGCAGAGGAAAGAAATTACTCTACTTCCCACAAATGAGTGATGTTTGACCACGTCCTTGAAGCAGGGCCTCAACGCACGCAGCCGGTGTTCGAGAGGAGGACCAAAGTTTTTCCAACGAGAGCCCACTCCTCCCCTCTTCTTCCTGTTTCCACCTTTTATTGCTGAGTGTGACATCACATGGTATGGAATATCCCTTTGATTGGTTTAGGTCAGCTGCCCTAGTGATGTTTCTCTCCTCACTTTTTGCCCACCCTCTAGGAGGGTTAGAGAAAGGCCCGATGCTGTGCCACTGCTGCTCAGCAGTAGACACAACACTGGTGTGATAACACTGCTGTTCCAGCTACAAGTGCAGAGTACGGCACTGTAAGGGCTGCTGCCGTGAAAGTTAACATTCCAGCCAGACCCAGTACAGACAGCCAGCATGGCCTCACCAAGAGTAGTCATGCTTGACTCTGGTGGAAGTGACGGCATCAGCTGACAAAGGAAGACTGACCAATGCCATCAATCTGCATGTATGTAAGGCCTTTGACATGGTTCCTCATAAAATACTTATCTCTAAATTGGAGAGATATGGATTTGAAGGGTGAAACACTTGGTGGATAATGAATTGGATAACGGGAGGGAGGGAGGGAGGGAGGGAGGGAGGGAGGGAGGGAGGGAGGGAGGGAGGGAGGGAGGGAGGGAGGGAGGGAGGGAGGGAGGAATCCGTACAGTTTTGGTCAATGACTCTATGTCAAGGTGGAGGTCGGTGATGTGTTGTGTCCCTCTGGAATCTGTCTTGGGACTGGTATATCTTAATATCTTTCAGTGACGTAGACAGTGGGATTGAGCACACTCTCAGTAAGTTTGCAGATGACACCAAGCTGAGTAGTGCAGCTGATACATCAGAAGGAAGGGATGCCATCGAAAGGGATCCAGACAAACTGGAGAAGAGGGTCTGTGCGAACCTAATGAGATTCAACAAGTCCAAGTGCAAGGTGCTGCACCTGGATCAGGGCAATCCAAGACATGAGGACAGACTGGGAGCAGAACATATTGAGAGCAGCCCTGCAGAGAAGGACTTGGGGGTTCTGGTGGACGAAAAGCTCAGCATGAGCCAGCAGTGTGTGCTTGCAGCCCAGTAGGCAAGTTGCATCTTGGCCTACATCAACAGAGGAGTAGCTTGCAAGTTAAGGGAGTTGATTGTCACCCTCTGCCCTGCCCTTGTAAGGCCCCACTTGCAGTACTTCATCTAGGTCTGGGGCCCCCAGCACAAGAAAGATTTGGATCTCTTAGAGAGGGTGAACAGAAGGGTTGTGAAGATGATCAGAGGGCTGGAGAACCTCTTCAGCCTGTAGAATAGAAGGCTCTGGGGAGACCTTGTTGCAGCCTTTCAGGACTTCAAGGAGACATATTAAAAATAAAATAAAATAAAGAGAGAGAGAGAGAGAGAAAGCAATTTTACATGAGCAGATAGATATAGGACAAAGGGGAATGGTTTTCAACTAAAAAAAAAGGGAGATTTAATTTAGATGTTTGGAGGGAATTAGATTTAGACGGTAAGACATTGGAAGAGGTTGCCCAGTGAAGCTATGGGTATGTCATCCTTGGAAAAGTACAAGTCATGCTTGGATGGAGCTTTGTGGGAGGTGTCCGTATGCATGTCAGAGCAGGTGGATGCAGGTGAACTCTTTTTCACTTAATCCTGTTACCTGTAGTGGAATCTGTGTCCAGTATTTGGCTTTGAAGATTCTACATTTTTTTTGCCACAGAAATGACAGATCACAAAAAGTTTGATGTTGGCATGTACGTCTGGAGGTCATCTGATCAAAACCCACTGCTGAAGCAGGTGCACCTAAAGCCGATTGCCCAGGACCATATCTTCATAAAGTATGGTTCAGGGTCAAGTTGGATGGGACCCTGGGCAACCTGATCTAGTGGGTGTCATCTCTGCCCTTGGTGCAGGATTTGTAAACAGGTGATCTTTAAGATCTCTTCCAACCAAAGCCTTCTCTGATTCAATGTTTCTGTGATTCGATGAGCTGTAACCTCACATCTGCTTTGCCACCCATAGCACACCAAAATATACCACAGGCTGCAACTGTCATTAATCTAATTTTTTTTCCTGCTTGCAAAAGACTTTCTAATTAAACCAGCTTTTCTTGACACTGGTTCATGTTTATGAGATTTTAAACATAAAGATTAAATGAGATTTAATCTTAATCTAGTGCTTCCCAGCTTCATCCTTACAGACATCTTCAGTTCCTTGCTTGCTCTTGCTTGCTATTGCCCGATGATCTCTTGAGGTCCCTTCCAACGCCTACAACTCTGATTCAGTATTTTTGTGATTCTGTGATTCTGATAATGGCTTTGCATTTGAAACAGAAAAAAAATATATTATATCTGGGCTATGATCAGAGCCATCTCGCATTCCTATGATATCCTTCCAGTGTGTCTTCAATACCTTCCATGGTGAATAATGAAAGATCCTCACTTAGGGAAAGAGTAGGCATACTATGATTATGAGAACAGAGTGGAAAAACAGAGTGGGAAATGTTACTGTCTCCCTACTCTGAGTCTGTTTCACCCATCATGATAGTTGTTGAGTGATCTCATCCTTATCTCAACCCTTAAGCCTTTTTATTGTATTTTCTTCCCCTTCTACTTTGAGGAGGGGGGGTGAGAAAACAGCTGAGGTGGAGCCTCACCTCCACCACAGGCTTTGAGCATCATGGTCTAGTGGAAAGTGTTCCTGCCCATGACAGGGGGGTTGGACTTAGTTGATCTGATTTCTGTTTAGTCCTGTGCTACCTGAAATGGAAGCTGTGCCCATTATTTGGCTTTGAAGTATCTACAGGCTTTTGCCACAGAAATGACAGATCACAGAAAGGTTGATGTTGGCATGTACATCTAGAAGTCATCTGATCAAACCCCACTGCTCAAGCAGGTCCACCTAAAGCAGATTGCCCAGGACACTATCTTTGTATGATGATGGTTCAAGGTCAAGTTGGATGGGACCCTGGGTAACCAGATCGAGTGGGTGTCATCTCTGTACTTGGTGCGGGATTTGTAAACAGATGATCTTTAAGATCCCTTCCAACCCAAGCCAGTCCATGGTTCTATGGTTCTATGATTCCCTGAGCTGTAACATCACATCTGCCAAAAATACCACAAGTTGCAACTGCCATTAATCTAAAATAAAATTGTTTTTTTTTCCTACTTGCAAAAGACTTTTCAATAAACGTAGCTTTTCTTGACACTGGTTCCTATTAATGAGATTTTAACCAGAACTCTTAATCTAGTGCTTCCCAGCATCGTCCTTCCAGATATCTTCAGTTCCTTACCTGTCATTGCTTCCTTGCTTCCAGTGTGTGTCTTCACGTCTTTTACCCTGACTGTAAATTTAACTTTCATAAAAATGACCAAAAACCAGGCTTGGTTTTCAATGTCATGAGATTGGTGGGGTTTGAAAGGTTTTGTGAGGTAAGTGATTTCTGGACACATTCCCATGACTATCTGCCAAGAGCTAGGGGTGATCAAAAGGATTGTCAGCATCCTGACATCTGACTGTGTGAAGTGACTCTTGGGCTGATGATAGACTTGCCAGGAGAGGGTGCTCTAGCAGGAGGAATTCCCAACACAGAGGAAGGGAAAGACATTCTCCTTCTGCCACAAGCTCTTCTGAGAACTGTGCAAGGGAGAATTTGTACAGGTATTGTAAATTGTCAGTGTTCTTGTGGATGTATTCTTTGTCTCTTGATGAGAGAAAAGGATTAAATGCATGAATCTAGAAATGGCAGGAAGGACAAAGCTTGAGAGCAAACTCATTGACGTGGAAAATTTGGCTATCTTGATTTTCATGTGTGAATTCTGTCCTTGTACACTAAAAGAGTAAGGTTATTTATACTTTGCAAATTCCCCTGAACAATGTCTGGACTTGTGGTGGTTTTATGTGGTTAAGCAGCTGTGTTCCACCACAGACACTCTCTCACTCCCCATTTTCAAAGAGGAAGGGGTAGAAAATACGATACAGAGGGCTCAAGATTTGAGATAAAGATGATTTAATTAAAGGGAAAAGGGAGAAAGAAAAAAAAAAAAAAGCCAAAGACCTCACGGGAGCACAGAAAGAGAACAGCAGTTACTCTGCTTCACAGCAATGAGCAATGTTCAACCACATCCTGGGAAATAAGGCAGCAAGGCCTCAATATTAATAGTGTTTTTTCGGGAGGATAGACGCTTCTACAGTGACAGTCCCCCGCTGCTTCACCTTTCCCACCTTTTAGGGGTGAGTGCGACATCATGTGGCATGGAATATCCCCTTGGTGGGTTAAGATCAGCTGCCCTAATGATGTTCCCTCCCCATCACTAGCCCGATGATCACCTGAGGTCCCTTCCAAACCCTACAACTCTGTGACTCTGTAATTTTGTGATTCTGTGATTCTGATAATGGCTTTGCATTTGAAACAGAAAAAAATATATTATATCTGGGCTATGATCAGAGCTGTCTGACACTCCTATGATATCCTTCCAGTGTGTCTTCAGTACCTTCCATGGTGAATAATGAAAGATCCTCACTTAGGGAAAGAGTAGGCGTATCATGATTATGAGAACAGAGAGTGGAAAATCATGATACTGCTTTGGCTATGTGTCATGTTAAGGGGTGTAGCTGATTAACCGTTACAGGCCCAGTCAGGTTCAGAGTACTGAACCAGTCGGACATTCACCAAAAACACGTTAACTGTCTGGGGGTCCAGTCAGACATTCACCAAAAACACATTAACCGTCTGGGGGTCTGGTTGGATTCAGAACACTGAACTATCACAGATAACCACCCTCACCCTAGTTGCACTTAATGAGAGCTATCACAGTGCAATCAAGTATGGTTTATTACAATAACAGATAATCAGGTTCTTTTGGATTGCCAGCGATAGTGACTGTCTGCAAAAGCAAGCTAGTATGCATGAAATACACAGGTGTTATAGGTGTTACAGGTATTATAGGTGTTGTAGGTGTTACAGATGTTACAGGTGTTATAGATGTTACAGATGTTACAGATGTTATAGGTGTTGTAGGTGTTACAGGTGCGCAGCCTAGAAATAAACGCATTAAAAGCATTAAAGACTCTATAGAGATTTATAAGCAAGTATTCAGATCTCACCCAAAAGAGTCCCAATGTGGGGGGAAGAGAGGCTCAGCCCGTCGACTGATCCCAGGAGTGATGAGGTCCTAAGGATGTTGTATGTCCTCAGGATGGTATCTCCCCTGACGGTGGTATCTTCCCTAACATCGCCTCTCTCTTAGGCCAATTTATTTTATTTTCTATCTTTTTAGGTGTAGCTTGAGTGACTTTAGTCAAGCATATCTTAGTTATGACTGATGAAATGTTCTCCTGTCTCCATTTAAAGTAATAGGTTCTGAGAAATTCAGAGCACATGCTCAGTGAGGGGTGGTTGCACCTTGGAGGCAGGTAGCTTTTGGGATGGAGGCGTGTTTTGGTATTATAATGATATTACAATGACGAAAAGTACACTAGGGTACAGCATTTGTCAAAACATGACAGGTCTTTGGCTCAGGGTAGCAAAAAAGTGCAGCGTATTGGTCTCAGTGTGCACAAGAACAATCGAGTCCCCACTTGGTCAGAGAGCCTAGCCGTGTCTCCACTCCACTCTATGCTCCATACTGTTCCTTAGAGCCACCACACCAGGTTCCCTCAGCGCAATAGCATCTAAGGTTGGAAGCCTAGGGAACGCTTAGGTAATGCAGCTACACCCTACCCTGAAAGCCTCTTCAATGCTGTTCATTTTCTTTAAAATGTGAATGCTAGTTTTATTTTCTTAATTATTTCAGGCAATTGCACCACAGAAGACACAATGCTTAGTATCCTGTCCCAAAAAAGGACTGGTGAAAGAGAATGGGAAGCCTTCAGCAAGCCACACTCATCCTTCACCAGTACCTGCACCCAGCCACGGCTTCCCCACAGATGGAGGTATGGGGGCAGCACTCTGCACACACTCACCCATCATGTCCAAATTCCCTTGCATCCTGCCTTGCACCTGCAGCTCCTCTGTAAAAGACAAGTGAGGAGAAAGAAGAAAAATGAGGGCTGTGCCAGGCAGGAGCTGCTGCCAGCAATGGGGGACAAGGGTTCCCTGGGTTCTGGGCAGTATAGCATCCAGCTCCAATGTTGGGAGATCCCCACCCCAGTCTCCTCTCTGCTGCTCCCCACACTCAACCTCCACCTACCCCCGTACAGAGGCAGGACTATCCAGGGCACTGAGGCATGGGACCAGCGTCCCCACCAAAACCTCTCTACACTTTCCTTCTGGCTCACACCTGAAGAGCATCCCAGCTGCTCTCTACTTCCCAGGGGACAGTGATCCCCTTCCCTGGTTTTGTTTTCCCTCACAGTCCCATGCTTATAATCTTCTCTCAGCTGCAATGCCTTTGAGCTTTCAAAGGGAACCCACTCTGAATCAGCATCCTTAATGTTATGAGAACATTCCATCAGTCAAGCCAAATGAACAGTGGGGAAAAAGAAAGCCCAGGTGCCCAGGAGAGGTCCAACTGTTGCATGGTCCTCATTCCGCTATGGAGCTTGCTCCATGGGCATCCATGAACATTATACACTGAACACCCACACTTACCAATCTTCCTCTGGGTATTCACTGAAATAAAATAAAATAAAATAAAATAAAATAAAATAAAATAAAATAAAATAAAATAAAATAAAATAAAATAAAATAAAATAAAATAAAATAAAATAAAATAAAATAAAATAAAATAAAATAAAATAAAATAAAATAAAATAAAAATAAACAGTTCTTTCAAGTTCCCTTCTTCCCAGGGAATGGTGTTCTCTTTCCTTGAGGTTCTTTTCTCACCAGTTGCCCTGCTTCACCAGTTAATTGGGCAATAATTACAATCTATATTCTGAAGCCAACGTTTCTCTGATCTGCTTCTGCTGTCTCCTGTCAGCAATTCCTACCATCCCTGCTGAATTCATGCTGTGGTAGGAAAACAGCCTTGCCTTATAGGCGAGGACAACCCTTGTAGAATCACCTCTCCCATTCAAAGCTCTCCTTTTGTACATCAATTATATGTCCTATATACATAGACTTATGTCAGTATGAGTCTTTCTATCTCATTCTGTCCCATTCTCGGTGCTTTGGTCTGTGGTATCACACCCATCAGGACCATTTCTAACAAAGTACAGGGTATCTTCTGTAAGGGGGAAAGGTCTCTGGGACCTGTAAATTTGTCTTGCTTATAGTACCACCCTGGTACACTGCCCTTGTCGCCTGTGAGGAATAGACTTGACTGTTACCTTTTAGAAAGGACCAAGAAGAGACAGGTCTTATTTCAATGCCACATCCTTACAGCATATTGTAGCATAAAACATGCAGATTGTGAGCTGTGTTTTTTTGTTTGTATGTTTTTCTCTTTCTTTCATCAGAAAATGCACTTTGCTGGGTGAGATGGTGTAGTGAGGACAGAATCCACAAATCCACCCAAAGACTGTTGGGGCACTCCTTATCCAAAGAAAGAGAAGCAGAGCTGAGTCCAGACTCTGTTCTTTTAGCTCTTTCTCTGAGGCTCTCAGCTTCCTATGGTAATTCCCTCTGCGAATTGTCCACGCCCCCATGGTCCAAAAGGACAGAAGACAGAAAAACATTCAACTTCCACTACTTGATGGGGAAGGTCTCCTCACATACAATGACATAGGCAAGGCAGAGACATTTAATGCCTTCCTCGCCTCTGTCTTCAACACTAATGATGGGCTTCAGGACCCAGGATGTCTTGAGATGAAGGACCATGATGGTGGGAATGACAAACTCCCAACCAACCCTGAACATGTGGGGGATTTGCTGCTCCACCTGGATCCATACAAGTCTCCATGGGTCCAGATGAGATCCATCCCAGGGTGCTTAAAGAGCTGGCTGATGTCATCAACTATTTTTCAACTACTCTCTCAACTATTTTTCAAAGACCCTGGGTATCTGGAGAGGTCCCAGTACACTGGAAGCTGGCAAATGTTGTGCCAATTTTCAAGAAGGGTAAGAAAGAAGACTCTAGCAATTACAGGCCTGTCAGTCTCACATCAGTGCCTGGTAAAATTATGGAGAACATGATCCTCAAAGTTATTGAGGTGCACCTGGGGGACAATGCGGTCATTGATCCCAGCCAACATGGGTTCGTGAGGGGTAGGTCATGCTTAACATATTTGATTTCTTTTTATGAGAAGATCACCCATCTAGTTGATCAAGGGAAAACAGCTGATGTGATCTTTTTGGACTTCAGCAAGGATTTTGACACAGTTTCCCATAGGATCCTACTGGACAAAATGTCCAGCATACAGCTAAACAAAAACGTCATACAATGGGTGAGCCATTGGCTGACGGGCAGGGCTCAAAGGGTTGTGGTAAATGGGGCTACATCTGGCTCACATATGGTCACTAGTGGTGTCCCTCAAGGCTCCATTTTAGGGCCAGTCCTCTTCAATGTTTTTATAAATTATTTGGGTGTAGGACTAGAAAGTGTTTTGAGCAAATTTGCCGACAACACCAAACTTGGAGGAGTTGTGGATTCTGATGAGGGTGGAAAGGCCTTGCAGAGAGACCTGGACAGATTGGAGAGCTGGGAGATCACCAACCTCGTGAAGTTTAACAAAGGCAAGTGCTGGGTCCTGCACCTGGGACGGGACAACCTTGACTTTACATACAGACTGGCAATGAGACGCTGGAGAGCAGCCCTGAAGAGAGGGATCTGGGGGTTGTAGTCGACAGCAAGTTGAATATGAGCCAGCAGTGTGCCCTGGCAGCCAGGAAGGCCAACTGTATCCTGGGGTGCATCAAGCACAGCATCGTTAGTCAGTCGAGGGAGGGGATTGTCCCACTCTACTCTGCACTGGTGTGGCCTCACCTTGAGTACAAGGTTACCTATCTTGTTGACCAAGGGATGCCAGATCATGTAATCTTTTTTGACTTCAGCAAAGCTTTAAATATTGTCTTTCAAATTATATTGTCTTTCACATTATCTACAATGTCCAGATGGTTGAACAATTGGCTGATGGGTTGGGCTCAAAACATAATAGTAAATGGGGTAACATCAAACTGGTGGACAGCTACTAGTGGGGTTGTGCAGGTCTCCATTTTAGGGCCAGTTGTCTTAAATGTTTTCATAAATGATCTAGGTATCTGCCCCTTTGAGTGTGGATATCCATTCTGGTGTGGTCATTCACAGGCTGCAGGGATACCTGCTCCACCATGGTCTTCTTCACAAGCTCAGTGTGGATACCTGTTGCACTCAGTTCTCCCTATGGGCTGCAGTGGAAATCTATGCTCTGGGATGTGGAACACCTCCTCTCCCTCCTTCTTCACCGACCTTGCTGTCTGCAGAGCTGTTTCTCTCATTTCTTTTCCTCATCCCTACCTGTCATACAGCATTTTGTCCTTTCTTAAACATGTTTTCCCAGATTTACCACCAGCTTGACTACTTGATTCATCTGTGCCAGCAGTGCATTCATTTTGAAGACTCTTGTATCCAGCTGTGCCCCACACGGGGGCAGCCCTTCACCTTTTCCCAAAGAAGTCACCCCTGCAACTCCTCAGCCACTAAATCCTTGCCACAGGCACCCAATACAGCCAGAAAGGAAAGATTTTTGTTTGTTTTGTATTATTTTTTATTTATTAATAATTACCTGTCATGTTATACCAGTCTCGATTTTATTTTCTAGCAGGAAGTGAGAGACATTTCTTGTCCTTTTCCTATTAGTGCAGAATTGCTCCTCCTACTTCAACCTGGAACATGAGTCATATTTTTTCTTCCTGCATTTTATTAGTAACTGACAGTCAAGAGGTTTCTGCTGATAGGTAAGAGCACAAGACTTATAAAGGCTAAAAAGGAAGGACAATGAAAACCACAAAATTATATATTCTAGATACTGTTTTGTCCAATTATATTTTCTTTACTATTTCATAACATATATATTGGGATTGAAATAATGATAAGAAATATAGCAGAAGATATCTTAGTGTTATTAAGGAAAGAGTGTTTTGATAACTAAATCTCTGAGTATTTATATAAGTTAATCTGGTATTGTTTTGAGATTTATACTGTAGCTTAAATTACTTGATTTCATTGAACTACTACTTTGTAAATATATATAGTGTTCTGATCTGAATGATAGAAATTGAAACATTCTTTGTTATGGAATGGTAAAAAAGTGTAAAAATGATCATAATATATGTGTAAACATCATAGCAAAGAATTAAGGGTTGCAGGAGAAAAATGCAAACAAATGGAATGATACATAGTTTGCTGTTTTCATTCTTTTATATTATTGAACAGTTTAGACATAAATGTTAACTATCTGTCCCTCAAATAGAGTATTATGGAAAGAGCTTGTAAGTGCAAACTTGCAATCACAATGTGAATTAATGTGCATTTTCATATACAGTTGATCTTTTGTAACATGATGTTTGTCACAACTTTGTTGCTTGGAAAAGCAAAAGGAGGTGACTTACATGGGGACTCATTCTCTAACCTGCCTTTTGAGTGATTAGAACAACATCTTGTGTTTTCCTGCACTATGGTTGAATTGTCTCCCTCTTACACTCTGTATTTAGAGTAAATGCCAGACACTTGAAGGCATGGTATATTCCCCAGGTGCTTCCTTAAAGCACTCAGTTTCACTGCCCTACAGAACAATTCTTTTACTACAGTTCAATGGTTCACATTGTTCAAGGACAAGAGTACAAACCTGTTGGAATTAAGAAGGATTGCAGGTGCAAGGTAACACACCCACAGAGATAGGGAATGGGGCATGCTGGGAGACACAGGGTGATTGATTTAGCAAGGCTGTGAGAGGAAGTGCAAAAAAAAAAGAAGGCAGTAGCTGGTGGTAGTAATTAACTCCGACTGTATGCACAGATGAGGTGCAGTGTTGCAACTCTGTGGAATGCGTTGCTTTTCTGAAGCCTCCTGAGATGGGACCCTGGAGAAGTTTTTAAGGAGGTTATGGGAGAACCAGACCAGGCAGTCATTCTCTCTCTCTCAGTTATGCACAGACTACACCTGCTAGTCTGTTACAAAGTGAAAGACGGATTTTCTGTGTCATGTCCACTTCCAGGATGTGTTCTTACACTGTGCCTCTTGCACCAGGATGTGACACAGCACTGTACAAACAAAGTAGGTGGGGAAGTATTGAAGTACAGCCCAGTTTCCTAAAAGAACCCAACAAGAGCAGGTGCTCTTGCATACATTGCATGAGAGCTCAGCAATGTAAGTACAGGGCTGACAGAGGCCTCCTGGCCTCCTGATTTCACTCCTGGCCTGACATCAAAATCAGTTTTAAGTTCAAAGTTCCTATGCCTTGTAAGAGGGATGGTTAAGAAATGGTGATGGATAGCTGTGCCCTCAGCGACAATGAGCCATGAGCTGTGGAAGGACATTTCCCCCTTTGGCCAAATGACCCAGCAATGCCACATTGTCTGAAAACAGCAGGCAGAGCCAGGTGCTGTTAACAGAGTCCATCCACAGCCCTACATAAAAAAAAAAAGCAATGAATTAGTTGTAGGATCCATCTAAAGGGTCCAGTCAGGAGCAAAATGGAGACAGGGCTAGAGACAAGCTCCAACATGAGTCCAAAATCTATTCAGGACACAAGGTCCT
Organism: Anas acuta; assembly: GCF_963932015.1. Lineage (NCBI taxonomy): Eukaryota > Metazoa > Chordata > Aves > Anseriformes > Anatidae > Anas > Anas acuta. The sequence continues at coordinate 925,255 of NC_089008.1, read as the reverse complement.
AAGTCTGTCAAGGAGGGAGAAGTAGACACAGGCCTGCCATCCATGACACAAACTTAAATGGATTTCCAAGAACAATGAGCAGAGAGTGTGGTTGGAAGTGAGGGTGCTCAGGGTTGTTAAGGCTTCTTAGTGCACATAAGGCATGGACAATGACAAAACTGAGAATGCCGTGTGATCAGCCCAATTCTTCATGACAAGAGAGCAGGCAAGAAGGACCCCAGTGGTTACACAGTATAATGTTGGCTGGAGAGAAATGAAGGTCTGCCTGTGCTCCCCTGTTGCTCATGGATTTTACCGTAGGCTAGTACAGAATCAATACAACAGAGATAAGATATATCTGCAGTTTATACCAAAATAAAAAAAAATAGTTACAATGAGGGCAAAACTGAATCAGTTCTAAGAGCTGTAGATTTTGTTTGCTCTGTTTAGAAGTAAAGAAATATTTCCTAAACATTTCCTTAGAAATTGCTAAACCTTCACCTCAGGGAATGTAGTTGTTCTATAGAGCAGTTCTATGATTGTCAAGTCCATCCCTGACAAGCAAAAAACACTTCCAGGCAATCGCCTAAATGCTCTTCCCAGCCCAATAGGGAAAATCTGACCAATAAAAATAAATAAATAAATAAAATAAAAATTGTTTCAGCACAATTTAAATCAATTTAAATCTTTTATGAGGCCCATGTTATGGTTTAAGCTCAAGTCAGAACTATGTCAGACAATAATAATCAACCTGGTTAGAAATACGGTCACAAAGAGCTTATCTAGGAGGGGAAGATTTTTCCATCCTGCATGTGATTCTTTGACTGATGCTTTATTATTGTATGATGGAGAATGTTTGAATAGATGAGGGGGGAAAAGCCCAGATGAGAGTCTTAGGGAATTTTCTTTATGCAGCTTCTGTTCAAGCTACATATTTTGCACTTTGGATAAATATCATCAGGAAGTGTCCTGGATATTTCCCACACAGCAGCCTTTGGGTTGCCACCTCCACTTATCACCCTACCCCCTCTAATGGTGACCAGAGAGCAAGCTGCTAAATAATTCCACCCAGGTTGCCAAATATCTGTGCTAACTGGTCCATCTCTTCTTCCCAGGACTTATCTCCCCAGAAATCACCCAGTCAGGTAGAGCCTTTACATGCCAAAGAAAAGTGAAGATTTCTATGCCTTGCTTGAGAAAGTGTTTCTGTTTTAGTGAGATTATGTTTCATTATGTTTTATTCCTCAGGAATTCTTCTTTCTCATGGCACATCAGTCATTTCCAGGAGGATTATAAGCAACTTAACTTGATTGACATTATATTTTTGGAAGTTCCTCAGAACGTGTGCTCAGAAATGAATCTCAGAGCAGTCCTGTTCTTAGCTCTTCCAAAATGTTTTTTAATTTCAAAGTGGTTTACAGGTAAGAAACTCCTTACTATATCTAGAAATTCACTTTAGCCATAGAAGAGAAGTAAATATGATGAATTCTATGAAAGATCAGATGTAATGTAATGTAATGAATTGTAATTCATGTAATGAAATGAATTAAGCAGAATCCATGGAGGAAACTGGAATAGAAAGGAAAAAAAAAAAAAAAAAAAAAAAAACCCACTTCCCTTTCCCCCTTTTTCTGCATTGGTAGAAAAAAGGGAAGTGCCACCAAGTTAAATGTGTCTTTTGTGGGCTATCTTAGTTGCTGATCACTAGCAGATTGTTGTCCAGGGTGAAAAGCCCCTCAGAGAAAAACAACTGTTGAAATCTAACTTTTGTGTAAATGGACACTCCAGAATGAGATTACTCTGGTCTGAGATGCCAGTCCCTGCCAGTCCCTAAAGTCACCTTTAGGACACTTGTTTTAATCCCATGCCTGGCACTTCATGGTCAGGAGTTGGCTCCAAATTGTTCTACTCATATCTTAAACATGACTTAGTATTCAGTTCAGCTAGCCAGTTTCCTAAGATATCACACTTGCACTTCCATTCATATTCCCATTCCCCAAAGGAATAAAGGTACCATAGATCCTGTGTAATGTCTGACAACTTCAAGCCAAGTGTGGGATAACATTGGCCACCTCAGATAAGGTGAGACACTACAGCCCTGCTCTGGAGTGTTGGCTATCTCAGGGACTAAGATAGTGTATTATCTTACCACACAGATGAAAGAGACATAGTCAGTCTCTCACAGATCATACAGTCAGGGTTAGTGGAGAGCAAGAACCCACACAGATTGCTTTCAGGCTGATCAGATCATCAGCAAATTGCAGCTCACTTATGGTAACTTGCTCCTAGCTCAGTGTGCTTTTATTTGCAATCCTCCCACCAGTGTACCCATGGTATTCTTGAATAAATTGCTGCCACCAATACCCCTCTTCTCCATGAACATATAACATGACTGCAATGTATATAAAATCTGGCAATGTGGAAATCCTAAAACATGTACATGTATGTGCCTGGAGGAGGTGGTAGTAGTGACTGAAGACCCTGTCCTTACTTTTGGAAGGGACTAGACAACTCTAGCCTAAACCTCAGACTTTTTTTGTATTAAAGTAATGCATAGCTTTCTGCCTTATTGCTTCCTCAATAGAAAGAGTATATATATAAAAAAAAAACAAACAAACAATGCATTTGGTCCCACCTCTTTCTTGCAGGTGAAGTTCCTATCACCATCAGCATTGATCCTTCAGTTGTCTGTGTTGGTGAGCAAGTGACTCTGTCCTGCCAGCTGACACACAGTGTCCCCTCTGACACAGGCTTGCTTTGGTACAAAAAGGAAAAGGAAAGGAATACTCCACTGTGCTCTTCCTCCAGCCTGGGTGGGGTGGTGGAGCAGTGCCAGGATGAAGAATGGTGCAGGATTAAAGGGCGCTGGGAAAGAAGATCACTTCTTCTGATTATCCAGCAAGTGCAAGTAACCGATGAGGGGGAATATGTTTGTGCTGTGAGTGGCAGTGCTGGCTCACAGGAGGCTGTTATTCACCTTGATGTGACAGGTAAGCAGGGAGGCTGTCACAGTGAAATGTGACCTGCTACTACCATGCTGAGTTCAATTCCCACCAGGGCTCTTAGGCTCTAACTATTCTGTGGTCAACAGTTGAGATCTTCTTCTGGGGAAATATGCAGAGACCTAGGAAATGGCTGGGAAGTCTTGCCTCAGTTCTGAGTATCTGAAGACTAGGTACTGAAGGGTATGGGGCCTGTGGCTTGTCACATGGGAAAATAGTGCAATGGGGAACTGCTGAGTATCCCTGTATGAGTACCTATCATGTTTTTATACTATGGAATTATCGATATTCATCTTCTCCAGTTAGCTTTGTAAACTGAAACTTTGGCTTTGCAAAACAAAAATAAATAAATAAAATAAAATAAAATAAAATAAAATAAAATAAAATAAAATAAAATAAAATAAAATAAAAAATCAGAGCTACTAGAGAGGGAGCACAATGATACACTGAAGATCCCTTTTCCTTCCCCATTTGAAATCACCCATCATGGAAGACTTGTCCAAATGTAAACTTGGAAATACTGCCAGAAAGCACTTCATCAAGCCCCGCCTTCTGTTAGACAAGTCACACTGGAGCTTAGCTTGAGTACATGTAAACAACTAACATCCACAAATCTATCATTGGTATATTCCACAGATCAATGGCATGTGTGAAATCCTTTTTTCCTTTTTCAAATCTGTCATGTGCTAGTCTGATTTGATGTCTCTTATTTTGGTATTGGATAAGACAGGGAACAATTCCTTGCTCTTCTTCCTCTTCAGAGCATTCCCTTTTTGTAGACCTGTATCTCAGTCACATGGAGATTGCTCATCTGATTTTGCAAGTTCACAGATAGTTTTTCCTGACTTTTCATCATCCAGTCTCACTGGGGTTCACTGTCTCTGTGTGGTAAGGTGCCCTAGTGTGTTTCCTTGTGGGAGTCAAATTAAATGGCCCTTTTGATCTGACCTATTATGGTTGTTTCTATGTGCTATGAATATTTAGAGCAGTATATTAATAAACAAATTGAAACAAACCAAAACAGAAAAAAATCTGAAAGTGTCATCTTTCTGTAGTTATTTATTTTTTTACTTATATATTTTTTATTATTTTATATAACTCTCATGGTTCATTCTTATTGCAATAACTCTTCTACAGCACTCGGAAATAAGCCAACTTTGGAAAGGGATCAACAGGAGGAGGGCATGTGTCGCTACACGTGTAAGTCAAAAGGATGGAACCCAAAGCCTGAAGTCCTTTGGACAAACTATGGAGAAAGCAATAAAAATGTGGAGGCCAGGACCTATGTAACCTGGAATGAGAGAGACGTTTTTTCATTGCAAAGCATCATGACAGTGCCTTGTGATGATGTAGATGTGAAATGTGTAGTCGCACTTGTCAAAGAAAAGATAAGCCGAACAGGTAGGTAATATTTTTAAAATGAATGAGAAAAACAAACAAACAAACAAACAAACAAAAAAAAAAAAAAAACAGAAAAAAACATATCTCCCAGTTTATCTCCAGTTTGTTCGGGCAGTGATATGAAATGTAAACATCAAGGTCATGTGTAAGCTTTATTTAAAACTTAGTTTTCCTCATCGGTCTTCCAGATAAATAATTGTTTTTTAAAATGTTCTTCTGCTAACCATGTCCAAATGGCACAGACTGTATGACCCCACTACCACTCTATACTTGTGTTGTATTGCAAGGAATTTGCTGTCATTTTTTTAATTGCTTTTTCTCCATTTTTCAGAGAACTGTGACTGGTTCTGGGTTCTTTATGTTTTTTCCCTCCTTATTTTGATAGGTAAGCTATTCTCCCATGCCAGAATCAAAGCGTTCATGCTTTAGGTACTGTTATGAGGATACTATTGTTATCCTGGTTTTAGCATTTGTACTACATATTATCAAAAATATCCTCTGGCATCCATCCATTGATATAAGTGAGTTTTCTTGATTTTTATTTATGTCTTTGTAGTGGTTTAACCCGGCCGGCAGCTAAACACCACACAGCCGTTCGCTCCCCCTCCCCCTCCCTCTCTGGGACGGGGGAGAGAAATGGAAAGTGAAGCCCGTGAGTTGAGATAAAGACATTTTAATAAGACAGGAAAATAATAATAATAATAATAATAATAATAATAATAATAATAATAATAATAATAATAATAATAATAATAATAATAATACAATGGTGATAATAGTACTACTACTACTAATATGTACAAACAAGTGATGCACAATGCAATTGCTCACCACCCGCTGACCGATGCCCAGCCTAACCCCGAGCAGTCCGGCCCCCTCCCCCCTGGCTAGCCACCCCTATATATTGTTTAGCATGACATCAGATGGTATGGAATACCCCTTTGGCTAGTTTGGGTTAGCTGTCCTGGGTCTGTCCTCTGCCAGCTCTTGCTACACACCTAGCCTGCCTGCTGGCAGGACAGAGCGAGGAGCTGAAAAGTCCTTGGCTTGATGTAGGCACTGCTCTGCAACAATTAAGACATCAGCATGTTATCAGCACTCTTCTTATCCTAATCCAAAACATAGCACCCTACCTGCTAGTAGGAGGAAAATTAACTCTATCTTAACTGAAACCAGGACAATAGAGAATATGTTTTTTTTTTGTGAGATGATCCTTTCTCAAAAAAAGGAGATATGGGTTTATAATGCAAAAAGGATTCTGAGAGAGGTCTGTGTTTGAAAAAACCTCTCACAGCTTTCCTTCTTAACATACAACAGTTGTCCTCACCTATGAGGCAAGACTGTTCTTCTGCCAAAGTATATATTCAGCAGGTAGGAATTTCTGACAGGAGACAGCAGATAGGAAAGGGATGACTTCAGAATGTAGATTGTAATTAATGCCAAATTATATTGTGAAGCAGGACAATTGCAGAGAAAAGAACCTCAGGGAAAGAGAACACTATTTACTAGAATGGAGAACTGTGAAGGTACTATTTTTGTTATTTTTTCATTTCAGTGAATGCTCAGAGGAAGATTGTTAAGTGTGTGTGTTCAGGGCATAATGTCCATGGATGCCCATAGAGGAGGAACCATAGTGGAATGAGGACCGTACAGGGGTTGGGACTCTCCTGGGCACCTGGGTTATCCTCTGCCCCAGTATGCATTGAAAATAGCTGGTGGGAAGTTCTTATCAATTTTCTTGTCTGACAAGCCTTCAGGGAGGATCACAGAACCTTTTCTCCTTCTCCATTCCCCTGGAATTCAGTCTATCTAAGGCGATATAAGGAAGGTTGCAGGATCTTCTCAGTTCTGTCCTCTTCCATCCAGAGTCCACTTATCATAGATGATAGGGAAGGAGGCAGCTACAGGGGAGAATTGCCATGAGAGACTGAAAGCCCTGAAAATAAATGTTAGCAGAGGAAACTAGGGTTCCGGCCATTGGTAAGCAGTACTTCACTTCCACTGGCTAAGTACTTCCCACTGAGACCTTCTACGGATTCCGTACTCCCATCACAATTTGGCCATCAAAAGTGTCTCCCCGTTAGAAAGACAAGGACCATCTTCCCAGGAAGCAATGTCAGTTTCCCACTGACTCCTCTCTTTCTTTGCAGGAAGAACTGTGGAGATAAACACCGCAAAGGCCCTAGAATCCTTTCATCAAGAGGAGGAGAGGATCCTGAGTGAGAAGCTGGCTGTGTTGCAGAGCCAACTGGAAGTTTCACAGGATGCTGCCACAACTCTGGAGGAACTGGCCAAAACTCAGACTTCCCTCCAGACAATCTCTGAAAAGCTCCATACTCTGCAGGAATCTTTGCAGAACCTGGAGGCATCCAGAGAGCAAGACCTTCAGATTCTCAGAGAAGAAATGGAAGACAGAATAAGCAAAGATTTGGAGGCAGCCAAAAAGTCCTGGACCAAGGAGAGCCTGCTGGAGATGGAAAACAAATTAGGTGAGTGTCCTGGTTTCAGTTAGAACAGAGTTAATTTTCTTCCTAGTAGCTGGTAGAATGCCATGTTTTGGCTTAGGATGAGAAGAGTGCTGATAACACCCCAATGTTTTAATTGTTGCAGAGAAGTGCTTATACCAAGCCAAGGACATCTCAGCTTCTTGCTCTGTCCTGCCAACGGGCAGGCTAGGGGTGCAGTAAGAGCTGGGAGGGGACAGACACAGGACAGGTGACCCAAACTAGCCAAAGGGATATTCCATACCATCTGACATCATGTTAAACAATATATAGGGGTGGCTAGCCGGGGGAGGGGCGCCGGACTGCTCGGGGTTAGGCTGGGCATCGGTCAGCGGGTGGTGAGCAATTGCATTGTACATCACTTGTTTGTACACATTATTAGTAGTAGTATTATTATCATCATTGTATTATTATTATTATTACTATTATTATTATTATTATTTTCCCGTCTTATTAAACTGTCTTTATCTCAACTCACGGGCTTCACTTTCCATTTCTCTCCCCCGTCCCAGAGAGGGAGGGGGAGGGGGAGCAAACGTCTGTGTGGTGTTTAGCTGCCGGCCAGGTTAAACCACGACAGTGAGCAGTGCAATTCCTAAACAAACCTTCAACTCTATTGTGCTTAAACCCCAGTGAGAAGCTAAATACTGCAAATTATTTCAATCACTTTCCTCCGATTTCATGGAGGAGAGAAGTGGAAAGGTCCAAGTGAGAGGACTTGTGGACTGAGTTAAAGAGATTTTAAGTAAAAGCTGCAAGCCCTAGCAAAGCAAAATGCAGGAGTTATTCACTGTTTCTGATTGGCAGGCAGAGGTTCAGTCATTTCTAGGAAAGCAGGGCTCCATCACTGGTAACATTTCCTGGGGAAGACCAATGCCATTACTACGAATGTCTCCCCTTCCTTCTTCTTTATCTCAGCTTTTATTGCTGAGTATGGTGTTATAATGGATGGAGTACCCCTTTGGCCAAATGGGGTCGGCTTCACAGCTGTTTTTTTGCAGGAAGGACCATGGACATAAACACCAAAACAACCCTACATTCCATGCAGGAGAAGGCAGAGAGGATTCTGACTGAGAAGCTGGCTGTGATGCAGAGCCAACTGGAAGTCTCACAGAATGCAGCCCCACCTCTGGAGGAACAGGCCAAAACTCTGACTTCCCTCCAGGCAGTCCCTGAAAAATATCAGTCAATGCTGATACCATCGGAGAATGTGGAAGCATCTAGAAAGCAAGACCTTGAGATCCTCAGAGCAGAGATGGGTGTCAGAATAAGCAAAGATTTAGAGGCAGCAAAGAGGTCCTGGACCAAGGAGATCCTCCTGGAGATGGAAACTAAATTAGGTGAGCATGGTAATTCACATGAATGCCTTTGTCTCACTGAAAGCCAAAATTATGTTAGACAGATGTCATCCATTGAGTAGGTGCCCTGGGGGTCCTAGAAGGTGCTAGGGAAGTATGGTCCTTTCTTGGGGAGAAAAGTTTCCCAACTCTGACATGCCATTGGGACATTTCCCTGCTGACATATTGGCTGCAGGTTGTAAAGGTCCTTTTCTCTTCCTCCTCTTTGAAGGAGTGTGTTTGATGAGCTCTCTGTGATGTAATAATTGTACCCCCATACCACTTATGAAAGTGGTGAAGGTCCCTGTTGTTGTTCCAGAAACATTGACCTCAACACCCCACAATCCCAGCACTATTTCTCCCTTTCACCAACTCATCTTCCTCATCAACAAACAACCTTCTGTCTCACAGCCAACAGAACCTGGCTGGAGATAAGGAGTAGGGCAACTCCTGCTCTGTTTTGCCTAGAACACCTATCAAGCAGGATGACAGGGTTTCTGCGCTTTCCACATTCCTCTGGCACACAATTCATACAAGCCAATGCAAGAGAAATTGAATGTTGTTATAATTTCTCTTGTCTTCTGTCCCCTTGGACCACGGAGAGGCGGACACTTCACAGAGGGAATTGAAAGAGGAGCCTGAAAGCCTCAAAGAAAGATCTAAATGTATGCAGCTTCCTCTTGGCCAAATGGGGTCAGCTTCACAGGTGTTTCCCCTTCCAACATCGTAGACATCCTCTACCTGTTCACTGGCAGAGCATGATGACAAGCAGAGGGGACCTTGGCTGTGTGAAAGCACTGCCCAGAACAACTAAAACATCCTCAGGTTATCAAAATAATTGTCATCACAAATCAAAAACACAGCATCATACCAGCTCCTGTGAAGACAGTTAACCTACCCCAGACAAAATTAGGATGGCAACCCAAAGGTCAACGGTGACACCAAACCTGTGAGCTTGTGACTGGCATTTCCTCCAGGGTGGTAGAGGAGAACAGCCCTTCCTTGGGGAGATGGTCTTGTGTCCCACCCCACTGAGACAGCTCCATGACAGGGTAACGTCTGCTGGTGGTAAAGGTCTTTCTTCTCTCCTCCTCTTGGAAGGGATTTGCCTTGGCTTTCTTTCTGTGATGCCTGTATGTCGTGAAGGTACAGGTGAGGCTCTAGGAACACTCACCTCCAGGACCCAATACCGTCTCTCTCTTTTGTCACTCATAGTGCTCATCCACAAACAGTCATGTCTCCCATAGCCCACAGAGCCTGCCTGGAGAGATGGAGGAGAGTAATTCCTGGCCTCCAGCCCACCCAGCAGCTCTCTGATAAGCCTTCAGGCAGGATCAGGGAGCCTATTCTCCTTCTCCATCCCTCTGGTACTCAATATATCCAAACCAATGTAAGGAAGGTGGCAGGAACATCTCAGTTCTGTCCTCCTGCATCCAAAGCCCACTTACCATGGATGATGGGGAAGGAGTTAGTTACATGGTAGAATTGCCATTACAGACTGAAAGCCTTGGAAAGAAATTTTAGTGGATGGAACTAGGGTTCAGGACTTTAGTAAGCCCTATGTCACTTCCACAATGTATTCTGGAAATGAGTCCACCTTGGCACTGAAATCAGAGGAGCGTGTTCTCTGACCTTCCTAGGAGGAAACACCCTCCCCATTAGAAAGACAAGGACCATCTTCCCAGGAAGCAATG